>NC_056726.1:1417907146-1417944646 GCF_019279795.1 Protopterus annectens
CCTCTCACTTGTCTGTTCATGGTCCGCAGCCCAAACATCTTCCAGCATTCAAATTCTGCTTGTGCGGAATATGGAGATGTAAACATTTGGTTGCATACCCCTGTTGCATCTGTGCAACCGGATACAATGGGCATTCTTAAACAAGAATGCCCTTAAACAAATATTTACATAATTATTTTGTAACACATCACAGTCACACACAAACCAAGGGCTGACCCAAAACAAGGACTAACAATAGCAAACCAAACGTCTTTAAAAAATGTTTTGGTTGTGGCCACACATAAATGGAACTTGACTTCCCCACCCCCAAAGCAACAGGAAAATTACATTTTGTACCAAACAAGGAATAACACAACAATCAATTGTTGTAAGTGCTTTCAAACTGTCCAAAAACGTGTACACATGTTCCACAGAAAAGCCATTTTTTATGCAATTGGCAGTAACCTCTACCTGTGCCCAACACTCCCCTAGAGGTGTTTTTGGGGCATCCTAGAAGGCGATCACCCCTGTGTCATTGACAATATAGAACAGTTACATTTCACTGAATTAACATAGAAGAGTGTAAAGAGAAAGTAACACTTGTGATGAAAGTGAATAAGGCTGTATATCTGAGAAAGTAAAATGCCCTGACAAAAATGGCTATGCTATCAGTAAACGTCTAAGAAGTGTATGAAAATTAAAGTTGCATTTGCTAAGGTACATATACATATATATTAAAATATTTTTGCTAGTTAAATGTGAGCAAATCCAGTGTGTAATTGAAAAATTCAACCATAACCTAGCAAGACCAGTAGTCTTCTGTGCATATAAATCCAAAGTAATAGCAGTCATCTTCTGTGTTATCCACATTTATTTATTTACTTATTTATTATTTATTTAACATTTGTTAACCGGGAAAATCCAACTTAGAACAAAGCCAATTTTCAACAGCGGCCCGGGGGGAAACACTCCAGATGCATGTCTGCATGTGCACATATACAACTCTTCTCACCTGCAGGTACACTAGCTACACAGTTATCTTTTTATAGCGTAGATTCAGGCCTGTGAGCACAGTGAAGATGCAAATCAAGTGTGAACTCATTAAAACTGCTGAATCCAAAAATCTTGGCTCCATGTAGCAAGTGTAAACATAGTGCAGGCACTCCTTCAGTGTTATTGTTGCTATTGGATTGCAGCTGTGACTGGTTACTGGTAGGGAGAAGGAAAACACTAAAGCAATTCGGAATCCCTTACCTGCAGCAGATGTGTAACCCAGGTTGCACCTACAAGGTGTAGAAGTAATTGTATCAAGATTTTAAGTGTAAGTAAGTAATGCACATTTCTCAGTTTCTTTTCAGTAATATCCAAATTCCCCTGCCTTTATTGAAAATTGTACATTCTTGTCATTTAATATACTCAAACATTTGAAGGAGAATGATACAAAATGCCAGACTGCATGTCTCAGATTAATGCTCGGATAGGAGAAGAATAAACAGCATACAGAAACAAGACAGAGCTGCATTGCTGTGAATAATAGTCATAAATGTTTGAGTAATCATTCATTGCACTATATCTGAAATTAACATATGTACAAACAACTGAGAGTGTACAAGAGATATATGCCTTGTTAATACTGTGGATGATTTGGGAATGGCTTGTATGCACAATGATTTTCACTCCTGCTGCAACACTGTTTCTGTGGCATAGGATAAGGCACCATTACTGTGTTTTGTAAGTTCAGCCCAGCCAATGGGGATGCACAAGCCAGTGTATTTATTCATGCTGGTTCCAAGCTCAGATAAATGAGGAGGGTGTCATCAGGAAGGGCATCTGGTCTAAATTTTTTGCCAAATCACATATGCAGACAGCAGTACAGATTTCCATACCTGATCAGTTGAGGCCCGGGTTAACAACGACCACCACCAGTACTGTTAGCCAACATGGTGTTGGTGAAAATTGGGCTACTGTTGTCCGAAGGAGTAGGAGAAGGAAAAGAAGAGGGGGAAGGCATGCCGGAGGCAGAAGGAGAGGAAGAAAGTTAGGAGTGTGGAAGTGAGGGTTGGAACTTTGAGTGTTGGTAGTATAACTGGTAAACGGAGAGAGTTAGCTGATATGCTGGTGAAAAGGAAGGCTGATATATTGTGTGTGCAAGGGGCCAGATGGAAGGGGAGTAAGGCCAGGTGTATTGGATTCATATTGTGCTACATGGTGTGGATGGGAGGACAGATGGGTTAGGGGTTATCTTGAAAGAACAATACAGCAAGAGTATTTTGGAAGTGAAGAGTGTCAGACAGAGTAATGTTTATGAAGCTGGAAATTGATGTGATGATGAATGTTGTTAGTGCATATGCTCCACAAGTTGGGTATGTGATGGATGAGAAAGAAAAATTTTGGAGTGAGCTGGATGAAGTGGTGGAGATTGCACCCAAAGATGAGAGAGTGGAGATTGGAATCGATTTCACTGAGCATACTGGTAAATGGGAACCTAGTGGATGAGTAGGTGATGGGTAGGTATGTTGTTAAGGAGAGGAATGTAGATGTAGAAGGTCAGATGGTAGTGGATTTTGCAAAAAGGATGGACATGCCTGTGGTGAATACTTATTTTAAGAAGAGATTAGAGCATAGGGTGACATACAAGAGTGGAGGAAGATGCACATGGGTGGATTATATACTATGCAGGAGGGCCAATGTGAAAGAGATTGGATGCTGTAAAGTGATGCCAAGGGAAAGTGTAGTTAGGCAGCATAGGATGGCGGCCTGTAGGATGATGGTGATCAAGAAGGAGAGGAGGACAGTGAGGGCAGTGCCAAGGATCAAATGGATGGTAGAAGTTGAAACGGATGATTGTGGGGTGGAGTTTAGGGAAGAGTTAAAACAGGCACTGGGTGGCAGTGGAGAGTTACCAGATAGCTGGGCAACTACAACAGAAGTGGTAATGGGACAGCTAGAATAGTGCTTGATGTGACATCTGGACAGAGGCAGGAGGACAACAAGACCTGTTGGTGGAATGAGGAAGTACAGGAGAGTATACTGAAGAAGAGTTTGGTGAAGAAGTGGGATTGTCAGAGATATGAAGAAAGTACACAGAAGTACATGGAGAAGAGGTGTATGGTGAAGAGAGAGGTGGTGAAGGCAAAGGATAAGGAGTGTGGTGAGTTGTGTGAAAGGTTGGACACTAAGGAGGGAGAAAAGGACTTGTACCAATTGGCTAGACAGAGGGACTGAGCTAGGAAAGATGTGCAACAATTTAGAGTGGTAAAGGATAATGTGGAAAATGTACTCACAAATGAGGAGAGTGTGTTGAGCAGATGGAAAAAGTACTTTGAGGGGCTGATGAATGAAAAGAATGAGTGAGAGGGAAGGTTGGATGATGTGGGGATAGTAAATCAGGAAATGTAACAGATTAGCAAGGAGGAAGTAAGATCAGCTGTGAAGAGGATGAAGAATGGAAGTGCTCTTGGTCCTGATGACATACCTGTGGAAGCATGGAGGTGTTTAAGTTAGATGGCAGTAGGGTTTTTAACTAGAATGTGCGAGGATGCCTGAGGAATGGAAAAGAAGTGTTTCACTACTGATTTTTAAGAATAAGGGTGATGTGCAGAGCTGTAGTAATTATAGAGGGACAAAATTGATCAGCCACAGCATGCAGTTATGGAAAGAGTAGTGGAAGCTAGGCTAAGAAGGAGGTGATGATTGATGAACAGCAGTATGGTTTCATGCCTGGAAGTAGCACTACAGATGCAATGTTTGCTTTGAGAGTGTTGATGGAGAAGTATATAGAAGGTCAGAAAGAGTTGCATTGTATCTGTGTGTACTAAGAGAAAGCATATAACAGGGTGCCTAGAGAGGAGTGAGTTATGGTATTGTATGAGAAAGTTGGGAGTGGCAGAGAAGTATGGAAGACTGGTACATGGTATATATGATGGCAGTGTGGCAGTGATGAGGTCTTTGGTAGGAGTGACAGATGTGTTCAGGGTGGAGGTGGGATTACATTAAGGATCAGCTCTGAGCCTTTTCTTATTTGCAGTGGTGATGGACAGGTTTACAGACAAGATCAGATATGAATCCCTGAGGACTACAATGTTTGTGGATGATATTGTAATCTGTAGTGAAAGTAGGTAACAGGTTGAGGAGACAGAGAGCCTGGAGAGATGGAGATATGCTTTAGAGAGGAGAGGAGTGAATGTCAGCAGGAATAAGACAGAATATACATGTGTGAATGACATGGAGGACAGAGGAATGGTGAGGATACAGGGAGTACAGTTGGTAAAGGTGGATGAGTTTAAATACTTGGGATTAACAGTTCAAAGTAATGGTGAGTGTGGATGAGAGGTGAAGAGTGTGCAGGCAGGGTGGAGTGGGTGGAGAAGAGTATCAGGAGTGACTTGTGACAGACGGGTACAAGCAAGAGTGATAGGGATGGTCCAGCTATGTTATATGGGTTGCAGATGGTAGCACTGACAAAAAGACAGGAGTCCAAGCTAGATGTGGCAGAGTTAAACATGTTAAGATTTGCACTGAGTGTTCCGATAATGGATAGGATTAGAAATCAGTATATTAGAGGGTCAGCTCAGGTTGGATGGTTTGGAGACAATGCCAGAGAATAAGATTGCATTGGTTTGGACATGTGCTAAAGAGTGATGCTGGGTATACTGGAAGAAAGATGCTGCCAGGTAAAAGGAAAGCAGGAAGGATTATTATAAGGTTTATGGATGTGTTGAGAGAGGACATGCAGGTGGTTGGCGTGACTGAGCAAGATGCAGAGGACAGGTAGAAATGGAAACAGATGATCCACTGTGGCAACCCCTAATGGGAGTAGCTGAAAGAAGAAGACTGTTTTGTAGGTTCATTGATGTGACAGTTCAAATCCAGACTTGTGTAAAAATCTTCAGTGTGTACTAACATTTATTTTATAATGTTGTTTATTTTATTTTTTGAATATCCATATTTGCATAGCTCAGGGCATAGCACATAGATGGGAAATGGATAAATACAATAAATATCATGCCACACAGTCAACTTAGCTGTAGGTGTGTGTCTTACACTCACTACTGTCCACAGTGCTAACTGCCATGTCTCTCTGTTTAGCGTGCTTGAATAGAGGTAGGTAAAGCAATAGAACTCTCATAATGTTATCAGTGAAGCAGAAGCTGGTGTTTGCTCATCTCTTAACTATGCATAAATGGGGAAAGCAGTATAAATGTGTATCTCATATGAGCAAACAGTTTGCCAGTGATTGCAGAAACCAGCTACTTTATGTGCACTGTGGAAAGTGTACATTAGCACATATTATCCAGGTTTGCTGCCCATTTAAGTCTTCATCCCATGAAAGTATATTAAAAACACAACCAGACAGAAGGCACTTTTAAAGGAAAGAACACATATCTACATGGTAATCATGTGTTACCTGCACCCATGCACTTCAAACTTTGTCTGTCATTACTTGTTTCAAATATATCAACTACAATACTGAAATAAATAAATAAATGCTTTCTTACATATTGCATACATCTTTATAATGACAATACACTTCATATTTTCCAATACTTATAGTAATGTGGAGAGCTGTTTGCATATAGTTTCTAAAGCTGTCTCTTAAAATGTACCTGCATATTGGAAACACAACAGCAAATACTACACTTTGCGCACTCATCAATCTGTTACATGCAGGACTTTAATATTTTGACAGTCATAAATGGCTAGCCATCCATTTCATGCAGTCATCCCAACATATTGTCTCAAACATTCAGTGATGATATCATCCATTATAAATTGTTGTGCAACATTGTTAATTCAGACATGTGCCATTCTGTTTGTTTTAAGTACTAAGTTCTTTAGCTGGTATACCTACTTAGGGAAAGGTTCTAATCTCACTGCAGTTAACTGGTGTGTTTGTGGCTGTCTAGTCAGAAGACCATTAACTGTGCATCCTGCAGTCATCAGTACAATCTAATGGAGTACCAGTATTTTGACAGTTGTACATGCCTACACATCCATTTAATTCAGGCCTCACAACATCATCTCTCAAACATCCAAATGTCAGATATGTGCTGTGGTGCTTTCCTTTAAATACCAAGTTCTCTAGTCTGTGTACTTAGTTTTGTATGGGTTCTGTTCTCAATACAGTCAACTGGCATGTGTGTGTGTGTGTGTGTGTTTTCAGTTGGTTGATATTCAAGAGACCATATTACACCAGCATGTGGGATGCTACTATTACCATCTTCTTCTCACCAGACTCTACTGATGTCATCAGGTATAAAGTATTCTCTGACACTATAAAAGCCAGACTCATGTTGTGGCACTTGCATTGAGTACTGTGATCTGTGAATAGATAGGGGTTCTGTTCAAATTGTGGTCAATTTGTGCATGTGTGTTCACTTGGGTGACATTTAAGAAACCATTTCACACCACCTTGTGGGACACAGCTATTACCATCTTCTCACCAGACTCTGCTGATGTCATCAGCTATAAAGTATTCTCTAACACTATAAAAGTCCGACTTGTACTCTGTCACTTGTGTTAAGTACTGTGCTCTACAAATAGTTAAGTAGGGGTTCTGTTCTTCTGCCATAAATTGGTGTGTGTGTGCTCACTTGGTCTATATCATTTAATCAAAACTCACCTTAATGAACCCGTATTTGTTGAACACCTATTTACCAAAGCCACGGATCATTGAACAGAGTTTTCAGCAAAATGTTTCCTAGAGCAAACCAATTGGCCACCATCTGGGGTTGCCCTTTTCCCCACTGTAGTACAATCTTGAAGTTGGTATATTTAGTTGGAGGGTGTGGGGGAGTGAGGGCGGTGAAGACCCCACCTGGATAAGTTTTAAATTTTATGATTTTTTTCAGTCACTATGGTAGACTTCTACTGGTTTTCCTAGTAAAAATTTCCATTAAAACTCCATTTGATGATCAGTGGTTTCATTGAAAAGGTGTTAAACAAATAGGGGTTTGCTAAGGTGAGTTTTGATTAAATGACACAGACCAGTGTTCACTTGGTTGACATTCAAGATACCATTTAAAACCAGCATGTGAGGCACTGCTATTACCATCTTCTTCTCAGCAGACTCTACTAATGTCATCACTTATAATGTGTTGTCCTACACTATAAACGCCAGACTTGTGCTGTGGTATTTGCATTAAGTACTGTGTTCTGTAAATATTTAGGGGGGGGTTCTATTCTCACTTCCCTCAAGTGTGTGTTCATTCAACAATCACTATGGTGACAATTTTAGAATGATATGTGAGTCCACACCTATAACCAACACTCCTCCAAACTTCTTTTTGTAGCATACAATGATTATGTCATCCTGTGTAATATGCGGTCTGACAGTATTCAAGACAAACATGTGCTGTGGCAGTAACATTAACTACTGTATTTGCAGGGTACTTTAGCTACACAAAAACAAGTGTTCAACTTAAGGTGACTTTCCTTCTCAGAAAGATAAAAGCAGCAGCCAGTGTTTCATTACTTTGTACTAGTCTATGATAAGCAAACATAGAGAGTATAGAAATATTTACTTTTGTCTCATCACATTGCACATTCTGTGGAAAAAAACACTTCAGCATCTTTCTTATGTCACCTTTCACCTAAAATATTTTAATAAATCATTTTCAAAAGTTAAAAGATAAAGCATACAGTTTGGAAAATGAAAACATAAAACATTCATTGCACATAACTGGATAGTAGATAAATAGATAAATATATAGATAGACAGAAAGGCAGGCATATAGCTAGATAGAATTGGTAAAAGAGGGTGAAAATACTGATAGTTTTTATCTTTTTCTTCCAGACATCTTCAAATCACCATTTTCACTATATCTTGGCTTGGAAAAGAAGACAAAGTTTTAGTCTTAGCTACCATGATATTCTAGGATCAAGATCTTTCTACACAGTTTCTAACCACATAAAATGACTGTTTAAAACTATACATTCCTATAAGGGAAAACATACTGAAAACATAAACTCATTTTCAGACAGACAATGCCAGTGGAAGAGTATATAGTATATTTTTTAATCCTGACTGTGGATATCTTCATCTTTTATACTTTAATGTGTCTTTTTAACAGAGATACACATAAATGTGCAGCAGTTCATGAGAGAGCAGGTCAAAGTCTATATAGTCCTCCTGGAAAACAGAACATTCATATCAATGGCACACACAAAAAAGGTAAAAGACATTGTAGTCTGCCTCAAAAATGGCTTATTGATTTTTATGATGGACGAAAAGGACATCAGCATCAATATTGTTCACTTCAAAAACAATTTAGTAATCCCAGAGGTACACATAAGAAAACAAAATCAGCATATCATACCTTAGCAAACAAAATCACCTTTTCTGAATATGAAATGAAACAATACACCATAATAGCAGAAAATACAGTGAGGAAATTAATAACACAGATGAAAAAAGAGATTTTATCTGGTGCTCTTATTATGGACAATGATTTTATCAGGACTGGCAGCTCATTTGAAGGACTGAAAGTCAAACCTGAGATTGAGTTTGACTTTTTAATCCCCCTGTCACCACCAGAACTGTATAATTTTTGTTTGACCTCTCACACTCATGGCATACCTGCAATGTTTTGTTTAGTACCACTATATGAAGAGCAGGCTAAATCAATCTACCAAAAGCCAGTGGATTTTAAAAATAAATTTTGCAGGGATTGGCATCTTCAGTCACTAGCTGTCCGTAGATGGTTTCAGTCCCTTGCTGACAGAGCAGTCAGAAGCCTCCCTGACATCAGTTTGGAGGTCAGATTTTCAGAAAAAGGACCTGCTCGCAGTATGAAAATTAGGAAGAGTGGGATTCCAGAAATTTCTGTTGACTTGGTTCCAGCAGTATATGTTTGTGGTATTTATCTGGTTGCAAAGGCATATGGAGGCATTACTGAATGTAAACATCCTTTAAAGGACATGTTATGGAGGATGTCATCTTCTGTTCAAGAAAAAAAATTCTGGAAAACATTAGTAGTCATTTACCAATAAATTCCTGTCATCAGAAAACTCTGCAGATTGTTAAACATCTGAAACAAAGTACACCACCATTGCAGTGGTCTGCTAATTTAAGCTCTTATCATTTGAAAACAGTATGGCTTCATATGTTGCAGAAAAAATCCTCATATGACTGGCAACATGAAAAACTAGACAAGAGAGTCCTGGAATTCATTGATAATTTAGTTAGGAATTTAAGAAGCAAAATTCTTCCTCATTTCTTCATAAGGAACAAATGTTTGTTATGGAGAGACAAAAATGTGCCAGAACACATTTTCCAGTTTGACATTAAATGTAATTTGTTCAGCGGTATGCACCCATCTACCTTGGAACTGGTGTGTATGCAGCTTGAACACCTAAAATATAACCTTGACAATATTGTAGGAAAACTATGTGCATCAATATAAAACATTATCATTACAAGAGGCGGCAGAAGATATAGCAACCCCATTAAAGTGCTGAGCTGTAAATAACACTGACTATGAATAGTCAGCAGGATTTCAATTAAGAGATATAAATGTTTAGATAAAGGCCACTTTCATGTAATAAGTAATGAGTGACAAACTCTGGCATTTGACTTTAGGAGAGTTCTTCAGGAAGCTTCTGTTTGAAAACATGGTGAGTCAGTCACTAGCTATAGCAGGTTTATCTACAAATGGGAAGTAATGATATGGCTAGGATGGAGCAAAGGAGTGAATGCTTGGGGCAGAAGGTGTTGGAGGTATGATTGTCAGTTGCCAGCTGTGCATGTTCATAGGTTCATATGTAAGTACTAGGCTATTGGCCCAAGGGCCTAAGTAAGCCTAGCCAACAAGGTTCCCTGGCTTACACCACCCAAGAAAGTTAATTTCCTGTGCCCCTGTCAAGCAGAGCCACAGAAGTGATCCCCGGGGTGTATTTCCTATTTCCCATCCACTCATCAAGATTTTTCTTGAAGAGTGCTAATGAGGAACTTTGCTTGACATAGATGTTCCAGAGTATGGGAAGTCTATGGTACAGGAATCTATCCCTCCAGCATGTCCTGTTTATTGTAGTTACAAGGTTTAAGTCCCTAGAGTGTGTAGCTCGGAGGGATTTAGATTTCTTTTGGTGTAGCATGTCCAACAGCTCTGGGTTTAACATAGCTTTATATGTTAGGCAGAGATCTCCTCGGAGTAGGCGATATGCTGCAGAGTAAAGCTAGAGTTTTTTGAGAAGGTCAGTGTAGGGCATCTGTTTGAGGCCAGTAATCCTCTTTGTGAGGTACTTCTGTGACCTTTACAGCTGCTGCAGATGTCTTGTGAGATACATTCCAAAAGAGGCATTGTACTCTATAATGGGTCTGAGTGTCGAGTAGAGGGGAACAATGACCTCCTTTTTCCTGGATGAGAACTCTTTTGTGATAAGGTGTGCCACATAGAAGGATTTCCTGACTATTGTGGCAATGTGATTATCAAAGGAGAGACAACTGTCCACCTGGGTCCCAAGGTCTCTTATCACACATTTGGCGTTAAGTAGACTGCCATTTATGTGGTAGCTCATGGGTACAGAGTTTTTACCAAAGGGGATGGCAATGCACTTTTTGGCATTGAGCTTGATGCCATGCCTCTGACACCAGGCATCTGTCTTAGTGAGGCCCTTCTGTAGGATGTCCACATCATTTGGGGACTTGACTATGGCTCCTAGTTTGCAGTCATCTGCGAACTTCATTAGCCAGAGGCCTTCTGTGTTAGCCTGTACTTCAGATAAGTAGATACCAACCAGGAGAGGTCCCAGGACTGAACCCTGTGGTACTCCACTTGTCACTGGTTTGAAGTCAGATTTGGAGTCTGCAACTTTTAGAGTGTGGGTTCTGTCAGTAAGCCAGTTGGCAACCCATCTTGTGACTTAGGGATTTATACCTAGTTTAGTGAGTTTAGTCATAATTCCAGAATGGGGGATGGTGTCAAAAGCCTTGGCCAGGTCAAGGTAGGCTGTGTGAACCACCTTACCCTCATCTACGGCTTTGGTGACTGCCTCAAAGAAATTGATCAGGTTCAGAAGGCATAATCTGCCTTTCACAAACCCAAACTGGGGTGGGGTCCGGAGTTTGGAGGTTACCAATGTCATTGTTTATGAGTTCCATGATGATAAGTTCCATGGTCTTGCAGACCAGGCTCGTCAGGCTAATAGGGCAATAGTTCCCAGGATCAGTGGTGGGTCCCCCTTTGTGGAGTGGGATAACTGTTGCTGTTTGCCATTTAGTGGACACAAAGCCTGACATGAGACTATGATTGAACATGGTGCTTAGGTGGGGAGCCAGTTCATTCTGAAGTTCGTGTAAAATGCAACCTGGGATGTTGTCCATTCCCATGGATGCTGTGTTTTTGGTTTTAGAGAGTGCAGTTTTTACCTGCATATATGTGATTACAGGGACTCTGCATTCTTCCTGTATAGATATGGACCCTTTAGGGGGTGAGAGGGGGGGTGAAGTTAGCACTGAACCTATCTGCCAGGATATTGGCAATATAGTACTAGCATTTAGAAATGAATGCTAACACTACATTTGTGGTCACAGCTGAAACACCTGAATTGCTTAGTTAATGGTAATTTAGTAAATACAACAGCATCCAAGCTGACCCAGCATGTCCATACCAAACACAAACTAAAAACAAAGAATACATAACCCAGGCACTTACAGCACACAAAGGTTCATCCCACTTTGAAAAGGACTCTATCAGTTAATAATACATACACCATTTCCACATTTAAATAACACAAATACAGCATATTCAAAAACTATTGGCCTGCATTTTTAACACAGGAAGAATACTGTCTAATTTACAGCTGATGACATCATCACATTTAATTTGATCTCCCAAACTCTTTATAAACTAAAACATTTTCCCAATCTCCACCAGTACAATCCCTTTTCACATGCTCAGCAATAAAAAGTAATGCATAGTTTTCTGTTTTTAAAAAGTGAGTATTCCTACCATCATAGATTGACAGCCATATTATGTTCATAAATATGGTGATGTGGATTTCTCTAACTTTTTTACCTGCATAAAAAGCTAAGCAGGAGCTGCATACAGCTACATACGTGACACCACTAGTATTACAATTGAAATGATCAGGGCATGCAGTCACCTTTGGATAATCCACCAACAACCACAGTAGGGCCCATAATTATACACTGACACTGTTTCCAGCTCTCACATTTAAACATGAACCCTGACCTACTACTAAAATTCTGTTATGATATAAAATACACTTGGTATTGTTATTTGGCTTGTAGGTAAAACTCAGACAAGTACCCAGTTTATTTTTACAATGTTCCTCACTAATTTCCTCACCATAATTTTACCACCTTTTCATCAACTGAATGGTGTAAAACCATTGTTTTATTAAAATTTCTAGTTATTCTCAACTCCATCCCATTATTAGAATCAGGTTTCTTCAATGTACTTCAGAAAACAGATGCAAAATTTGAACTAAGTTACCTCACCCCCCCCCCCCATTTTACTGATTACACTATCCAGTGGGGATAATCTCTAGCAATGAATACATATTTTTTTTAACTTTACCAATTAATTATATAAAAGATCATCTGATATTATACAAGATAATCATATGACCTGGGGTACAACTATATCCTGGAATACTGGTACTATTAAAATGTAAATATCTAGACAAAAATTGCTTTTCTAATCCAAAAAAAAACAAATGCAATCTTTTTCAACCAAAAAGGTGAAATCTAAAAATTCAGTAGATTTCTCTAAATACTGTCAGAATTCCAATAAATAATTATCACCAGTCCATATAAAAAAGATATCATCCAAAAGTTGGAAATATGTGTTAACGTGATTTATAAATGCAATTAACAAGAACTAGCTTCTCCCAATATTCTGAGATGATATTAGCTGAACTATGGGCACTGAAGGCTCCCATCACCACCCCAGAAACATGTTTGAAGTATTTACCTTCAAAACTAAAATAGTTATTGCAAAATGCTGTATCCATCATTGCACATATAATGTGAATGAAATCATTATCAAATGAAACTTGTTCATACAAATAATCTTGGAACTACAATAAACCCAAGTCCTGCAGAATAACATTGAATAAAGCATGGATATCTGCTGTGACCAGTATACCACTGGTCCCAAATGGCAACACCCTGACTCTATCCAATAAATCACATACATGAGTCCTTTAAAACTGCAGGAATATTCAGCAAAATAGGTTTAAGCCATTTATGCATAATAATTGCCAAGGGTTCCATCTTGGAGCACCCCTGCTAATATAATGTCTCAGTTGTAGATTTGCCAGGTACTTGTAGATTTTTGGGATCACAACATGTACTGGTAATTTGGGCTTAGGCATCTGCAAGTTTCTGTACAATGTAGGGCTAACATGCCTGTTGTTCACTAGTTGATATACCACTATATCTATGCTCTAATAAGCATTATGTACATCATTTAATGAAACAATTGGATAAAACTCATCACATAACAGTACATTTCATCATACTATAAAAACATTCAGTGGCATTCATCAGAACTATACTGCAACCCTTATCAGGATTTGTGTTCTTGATATCCTTTCTCTCACTTAGCTCATTCAGAAAATTAATTTCCATTGGGGTTAACTCATTCAGAACATTAATTTCCATGGGGGTTAAATCAGACATTTTATGAACCAAGCTAACTTTTAAACAGTTCACATACTTGCTGTGTACAACTTCTCATATATTTTCAAGGAGGGTTGTGATGGTGGATTCCATACTGTGCACCGTGTAGCATAGATTCCTCCATCATATGCTGGCCCAGTGTCTTCTGGCAACAAATCAGAATTGAGCTTCTTCAAATGTAATTTGGCAATTCAGTGATGCAATGGTAGCATTGTCGCCTCACAACAAGAAGTTCTCCAGTTCGATTCTCATCAAGGGTGCCTTCTTTGCAGAGTAAGCATGTCTTCCCTGTGTTCGGGTTTGTTTCCTCTGGGTGCTCTGGTTTCCTCCTACATTACAAAGACATCCATCTGAAGTGTTTCTTCCCAGTCCTGAAAATTAGCTTTGTTCCAAGTTGAACTTTCCCAATTAACAAATGTTAAATAAATAAATAAAATAATTTCATTTCCAGCAAAAAGGCAACAAATTTCAGTCTCCTATGTGCTATGAAAGAGAACTCATGCTTAAAGTTAAAAAAAAGTGTTGTTGATACTTACAATACTGTAATTAAAATTCTTGGTATAAACAATACCATTATATTAAGTTCATTTAAACAAAGCTCCTTCAAAGAGAACTCCATTACACATCCCTCTGAGTGAGTCTCTCAGAAGGATGGTTTGCTCCTCGAGTTCTATATCCTCATCCTGTTCTAATGATCCATTTTCTTCTGATTCTCTAAGTGACCTGAACATCTCAGTGGCAGTCTGTCCAAAATAACTGCACTTCAATGCAAAATTCCTTTCTTTGATGAAATTCTTACATTGTTTCCAATTAATTCACTGCTTGTTAATCCTTCACTGAATGCATTTAGATTTCACAACATAAACCCAATCAGTGTCAAATCCCCTTCTGTCCCGCTGAAACCTTTCCTGTTTTCATTTTATAACCTCTTTGGTATGTTTGTCTGTCTTTTGAAAAATATTGTTGCATTGAGAACTGTATTGTTGAAATAATACATTCTTACAAATATGATAATTTAACTGAGTGACCGCATGCAAAAGATCACTAATATTCCTTAAATAATCCATATTCATCTTTTGGAATAAAACATACTTCTTTAAAGATACTGGATTCCTTTGTAATCCCACTAGGGAATTTATGGAACCTCAAACCCCTAGGCATGAGTTCTTGTCATATACATTCTTTGAAATAAGTGTTATCCAACTGTTGAGATCTCAACTGTGTTAACTTGTTAGCGAAAAAGAAAATAGACATTTGTTTTTAAGTTTGATTACCCTGTGGCTGGTTACTAACAGATGCTGAAATACCACCTCTAGCCCTAAAATTACATGTGGTATTTACAAATACTTGAAATAAAGTGCTGTGGACATCAAGGGCTGTTTGCCATTACTCATACCCGCATTCACCAACAGCAAGATTTCCGTTCATATTGCTCTCTCCCTCAATATTCACTTCTGTAGTGGGTTAGGCATCACCCTGAAGCATCACCACTCATTCGCTGGTCCAGTAATTTCAGTCAGGACAGAACTCCAGATAACTGGGTCATGCAAAAAATTTAACTATCTAGAATGGAAAAGGTAGTAAAACCACTACCCACCTTTGATGCCAGATATGTAGTTGCAAATAAATCCTGGGACTGCTCACTCAAACAGAAAAAAAAACATTAAATCCAACAGCATCCAAGCCAAACCAGTATGTTCAAATGCAAAGAAGAAACAACAACAACAAAAAAATACATGACCTAGGAACTTATAGCAGACAGAGGTTTAATGCTGAAAAGAGCATTTTTGTCCTACTTTGAAAATGACTTCATCACTTAATAATATGCACACCATTCCTATCATTAAATAATAACACAAACACAGCATGTACTATAAGATAAGTCTGTTGGCCTGCATATTTAACACAGGGCTAATACTATCTTACTTTGACAGATCATATTAAATGTGATGATGTTACCAGGCATAAATAAGGCAGGTAGTATTGCATTAGCATTGAGTTTAGGAGGGTGTCAGTTCACAGATATGCAGAGGGCACCAGTTAGCCTAGCTACAGTTCTTCTGGTAATAATGCTTTGTTAAATAAATTGTGTTAGAACTGATTACTGAAATGATTGGGAAAAAGAAAAATGAAGATAAACATACTTTTTAAACAATTATTTGATGTGATATTATCTTTTTCCATCCTTCTCGATGCACAGGTATATCAGATCCAGCGTTGTCCACTTTTTAGACTCCTGCATCCAGAACTCAGGCTTTTCTTCTTTACCATTAACCCCTCCTGTCCTATGGCACCTCAGGTCTCATTTGAAACTTGTTAGACTTGGATTTGATTTGTAGGCTCATTGCTTGTGGAATAGTTTCTTCACTAGTAAGTGATTACTCCATCATCTGTTTTTTTGTTTTTTTTGGTTGAAATACCTTTAACCATAGATAGTTGTTTCTTGCTTAATATTGCAGTCTAGTGATTAGTTCTTTCCTGTTTGATTAGTTTATTCTCTGGCTTTCCCACCCTTTTGTGATTTTCCCTCTGTTTGCATGTCTATCTATATCTACTGTATATGTGTGTGTGTGTGTGTGTGTGTGTGTGTGTGTGTGTGTGTGTGTGTGTGTGTGTGTGTGGTGTGTATGTGTGTAGATATATATATATATATATATATATATATCTACACACACACACACACACACACACAAACACGCTAGTGTAATTACTGTTAGCGAACATTAAGCTCTTGATTCTTTATTATTAATGTTGTTGCTTTTTTTGTTGGTGTCTGTGTGTGTATGTGTATATGTATATATATATATATATATATATATATATATATATATATATATATATATGTGTGTGTGTGTGTGTGTGTGTGTGTGTGTGTGTGTGTGTGTGTGTGTGTGCATGTATGTGTGTGCGCGTGTGCTCTTTTGTTGGTGTGGGTGTGTGCTCTTTTGTTAGTGTGGGTGTGCGCTTTTTTGCATACGTATTTTGTCCCTCACCATGAGTGACAAGGCATTATGTTTCAAAAGTGCACAATTTGCAGGCAGAAGATCCTCCCACGATCCCCACTCACTCTAAGCGTACTATTTAGAAGTGGCTTTGTGTGTTTCTTTTAGACTAGACCTCTTTCAGACATGCATGACAAATTGGTTTTGAAAGGTCTTCTGTCACAGTGGGAAAATCAAATTACTGTTTTGACATCTATTTCCTCTTCTGCTAAGAAGTCTGTGGACATGCCTAAACCTTCCAAATTAAAAAAAAAGAAAAAGAGAAAGAAAAATGGAAAGAAAAGTCAAATGAGAAACAGAAAGAATAGGAGAGGATTCAAAAAAGATCTCCTGACCCCTCAGATCTCTTGAGTTCTGCTGCAAAAACACTGACATTGTTGGATCCAATCTCTGTGTCAGAACCTGTTTTAATCTGATCCCCCACTTCTACACCAAGATTTTCTCTCAAGCCAGGTAGTTATCAGCTCCTTTTGCCCATTTTGCAGAAGAGATCAACTCATCACCCCTCCAGATCACCTTTGGTGACATCATCTTTCAGGTCTTTTTGGCAGTTGAGGAATCTATCCAATCTGGCATCAACACAATGATGCAGAAGTCTCCAAGGACGCAAGTCCAGCTGGAGGTCCTCCCTGTAACTCCAGCTCCAGGATTTCTGGGCACAGCCCCTCTTGTATCTCCTTCTCCAGTCTGACCTTCGAATCTGGTGACCAGGAAGCCCTGTGTGTCATATAGGATGTCATTGTTGGAGCCAATAGCTTGGCTGTCTTTGACCCTGATTGTATTCCTTACCTGACTGTGACTGTGTCAGCCTTTGAAATGTCTCAGAGTCAAGACTCAGGAGTCAGAGCTCAAGGCTTGGGGTTGACTCCATGGCTGTAGGAGCCATCCCTTCCCTTGACTGTGTTAGCTTTGGGCTGCTCAGCTCCAGTGTTTGCCTTGTACCTGAGTCAAATTGTCTCTCAAGAGTTTCAACTTTTGGATTCTTTCGATCCCAGATGCCCTTCCCTGTCTCTGATCTCAGACCTTTGAAATGTTCTCTGTAAGTCTAGAGATGAGGTTTTTCTCTCTCACTCAGCTTCATCCTGATCCCTGTGGATTCAGGAGGCCCTTCTTCCTGTCATCTTGTTTGACAGGGACAGTCATCTTCCTTAAGCCTCTAGGATGCTCACCAGATGAGTTTCCCTTCTACTTCTGAGCTGTCATGAGACCACAGACTTGTAAATGGAGGCATCTGGATTCCCCTTCAGGAGAACCTCACTGAAGATATTGACTTTGAGGATGTTGAGGGTTTCTCAGGATCCCCCTTTGAAGACATCTCCTTTGGATTCATCCTAGAGCTAATGAAATAAGGGAGGTTGGTCCAGTAATGTGCCTTTCTAAGTCAGTATTCCTTGAGGCTTTTGGGGTTGGCCTGTCTACTTTCTGGGTGGTCCATATCACTGATGAGCTTAGTGATTTGGTCTCTTAGTGGACATAAAAGGAACTGGATGTGATGGAGATGGTACTACATAAACCTGAAAAATCCTGGTTACTCCAAGGGATCAGCATCATTGGAACAGTGGTTCTACTGTAGATGCTGTTGTGGTTGCTGCAGCCACAAAAAAAGGTGCTATCAGATGAGAGGTCTGCTGTCCATCCTTTTAAGAGGACGTGCAAGGCTTTGGACAGGTTTGAAAAGTGGACTAACATTTCAAAGATGTTTGCTTTACAGTGCTCTGAACTACCTAGCCCACCTGACATGATTACAGATGGACCTAACCAAAGAGCTTTCCAAGCTCCTCACAGGTGCCTTACCTAATGACATCCAGGAGGAAGAGGACTTGCAGCTATCCATTGTCCAATCCATATCTAATTTGTCATTCTCCTGCCACTGAATGCAGCTGATGGCACTTTGAGTGTTGCAGGCACTAGCACTGCTATAAGCCACACCTGGATGTGTCTCTGCAATTTTGCAGAGAGCTTCAAGATGTGCCTTTTTAATGGCCAATTCAATGGGTCCACCCTCTTTGGACCTAAGGTTAAAGAAATTCTCACCAGAAGTGAACAAGCAGGTAAAACACTGCCGGCAATAAATTCCTACCTCCACAGGATTTTCTCCCAGAACCAAAATCATGGAAAGACATTGTGGTTCCACAAAGTTCCAGAGTTTTTCTCAGATCACTTCAAGAGATAGAATCCCTGGGCCACAGAGTGCAAAAACATCAGTGGACATCATTCTGGAGTACAGGTGGCCTGTAGAATGAAGGATTTTGAGGTCCCTTTGCAGAGAAACCCTTGCACCTCTCCTAAATAGTTGCATGGTTGCCACACCTTGGAGGCAATTGGAGAGTACTTATCCCTGCACCCTCAAGCATGATTGGCCTTCACACAAGATACTTGGGTGCAGGGCATTATAACCAGAGGCTACATTATTTCCTTTGTTTCCCATCCACCAAGCAAAATAAAACTTCACAATATCCTATCCAGTCAGTGAAAGGCAGTAGCTACAGAGGTTTCAAAGCTGCTAGAAAAATCTAATCATCCAGGAAGCCATGTCAAACCAACTAGGATCCAGAGTCAATTCAAGGTTCTTTTTGGTTGCAAAAAAGACCAGGAACCATAGGTCCATTCTGGATTTCAGTTATCAAAACCAGTTTGTAAAACAGACAAAATTATGGATGGTCATGGTTCAGTAAATTTGTCCTCTTTTGAGCAAGGATGACTGGATATGCTTGGTGAAAGTACAGGATGCCTACTATCACATAGGGATAGTGAGGCAGTCCAGGATGTTCCTCCTGTTTTGGCTGGGTGCAAGCTATTTTAAGTTCAGGGCACTTACCATTTGGTTTCACCACAGCCCCTGGGTTTTCATCAAGTGAGTGGGAGTGGTTGCAGCATATCTCATTTTGCAGGGGATCCATGTGTTTCCATACTTAGACAGCTATCTCATAACCACTTCAACAAAAACTACTTCTTCAGGCTCTGGACTCCTTGCTCCATCTATGTTCTTAACTTAAATATTCTGGTCAACTTGAAGAAAAGCATTCCAAAAAAAGATAGCGAGACCAGCATACAATGGCACGAGAAAATACTTTAATAAAAGTATTCTTAAAAAACAAACCAGTTTTGGCTAAATGAATACAAAGCCTTCATCAGTGTGAAAAAGTAACAAATTAAGAAATACTTAAATACAAAAAGAAAAAGATGTTATCAATTAAAGATGCTCATTAAGTCCTGGTATAAAGAGACCTCCTAATTTAACAATCCATTTTTTCTCCATAGTGTTTAACACATCGCGCCATCCCAATTTGTTATTCCTGGGTCTCATAATTTTATCAATAATAGCAAAATTAAAATATGCATTTTTATGTGACAGGGTATGCTTATAAAGGGCATTGGTTTCTTTGTGGTGTTTTATCTCACTAAGATTTTCAGATATCCTAAATTACAAAGGTCTGGAAGTTTGACCTATGTAGAAAGTTGAGCAGTTACAATTAGCTAGATAAAGCACCCGATCGGAAGTGCAATTAGCAAAAAATCTAATGTCCTAGACTTGAGGGTGTTTTGACTGTTAAAACTTTTGGTTTTCAATAGCCTGGAACAATGGTCACAATGGCCACAAGGATGGCAACCAATTAGGGGCTCACCTGACAAAGTAGTTTGAGTTGATTTAGTATTGGGAGATTGCCCATGTTTGAAATGGTTAAAAAAATGCAGCAAGATTTTTGCATTTACAAAATGAGAAAAGGCATCTGCCACCCAACAATTCACTCAGTCTAGTATCACATGTCAAAATATTCCAATGTTGTTGAACAATATTCATTAATGCCTTGGTATTACGGCCATAGGTGGTGATTAGACTAGGTGGCCCACCCCCCTCTGTCGACCTTTTCTTTATAAAGAAGAAGGTTATCTCGCTCCATATTATCAACCACATGTTTTTTATGTGTAACTTGACCCATTTTGTAACCTCTGTCCCTGAATCTAAGTACCAAATCATCCCTAAAATGTTTATAGGTGTTATTATCGGAACAAATGTGTTTCATTCTGATAAATTGAGATTTAGGGATATTCTTACAAATGTGGGGTGGATGAAAGCTGGTGGCATGGAGAAGCAAATTATTTTCAGGAAATTTCCGGTAAACTTCAGTGGTCAACGTATGGTCAGGTGCTCGAGAAACCAAAACATCCAAAAAGATAATTTTGTTTTTGTCACAGTTGACCGCAAATTCAATTTCCCATTTGTTCTCATTTAAATATGTAATAAATTCCAAAAGGTATTCTGTATCCAATCTCCACACCAACCAGCAATCGTCCAAGTATCTTCTCCAGATCTCCATTTCTTCTATGTATAAATTATGAGATTTATCATAAATAATCTGTTCTTCAATATAAGCCATAAATAATTCAGCATATATTGGTGCAAAAGATGCTCCCATAGCTGTACCTTTTATTTGTAAGAAGCAATTGTCCCGATAAGAAAAGATGTTCTTTGTGAGCACATGTTCGGTCAAGCATAGTAACAGAGTATTGAAACCATGTTTGTACATTTCTGTTTTGTTTAACCAATATTCTAAGGCTTCTAACCCTGCCCAATGTGGGATATTGTTAAAAAAAGATGTGACGTCTAATGTGCACAACAACCAATCTGGTTCTAATTGTACTTCAGAAATTTTAGTTGTGTAATATAAGCTGGGGTTCTTTTTATTTGTATATTATGTTTACTATTGACATTAAATTCAAATATAATAGTGTTGTGATCCGATATCGGACAAGATATGATTTTACTATTTGTTAGATCATTATTTATTTGTGTGGAAAAAATTATTCTATCAATCCTAGAATAGGTTTTATATCTGTTGGAATAAAAAGTATATTGTAGTGAACTCTGATAAGAATAATCATATGCATTTTTTAGATGATATGACTCCATGAATTTTGTTAGTTGTTTGGCTTGTGGAGTTATTTTTCTTTTTCCTAGAGTACTGTAACCTTTCTGATTTAGAATACATTTAAAATCACCAGCCATAGTAATGTGTCCTTCAGACTGAAATATTATTTGATTTATATGTTGTTTGACAGTAGATGTTCCAATTTCAGGGATCCAGTAGTTATTTAGTAGTGTATATACTTTTTTGTATATTTCCACAATAACAAGACAAAGCATCCCTTTAGTATCTTGAAACAATTTAATTATTCTAGATAAGGGGAGAGATCTATTCCAAAGAATAGCCACACCTCTCTTCTTTTTTTTTGAGTGTTCTGAGCTTATTAGGACTGTGTATTTGTTAGTGTTCATATACTTAATACTGTCCTTCAATAAATGTGTTTCCTATATGAAAATCATACTTGCTTTGTGTATGTCAAGATATTTGTAGAGGCTACTTCTTTTATTAGGGTTGTTCAAACCATTTATGTTAATGGATAAACCTTTTAGAGGAAAGTAAATAATGTGGGAAGAAATAGCCAGGGAATTGTTATGGCTAGGCTTGTATAGGCCCTAGGGCTGATAGCCTAGTACCAACCTATGAACCTATGAACCTATGGTATGTTAATCTGATATAGTAACATAGAGTGTATCCCATCATTTTCATATAGATAGTTTATAAATCCCTTTTCTAAAGGAAAATATTTAATCTGAAGACTATGAACCAAACTTTACAGTGAATGTCGGAGGTCTTATTGTTAATACAATTAATGTTTTTATGTGGATGTATTGAAATGGATGTCAAGTAAAACATGTTACAAAAGAAAATATTTACAGTGACTTATCAAAAACACACTAGCTCCCCGCCTGGAGTTCTAAACTCCTTGTCCCAGTGACAACTGTCACTTGGATAAAACCAACAAACTATAGTAGCAAAGCACAGTGACCACATGTTATTTATGCAATGTAATTAATATTATATAATATCATTAAAGTTGTTTCTTTTTTTATATTAAAGCATATATAAATTATTATAGCTCATCACTCATATCTACTCAGTTTTAAGGAATAAGTAAATTGTATGTCAGAAACATAACTAAATAAGGAAAAAAAGCCTAAAGAGTAAGGCCAAGAAACATGTAGTTTAACATTTTATAACCTGTTTTTCCCTTAGGAATAATATAAAACAGTATTGTTAAATATTACGTTATGACCAGGAAACATAATGAAAACCACAATATAAAAACAGTGTCTAATCATTATAATACATTTTGTTAAACTATATCAAACTAACTTGTTATATTTTATGATAAATAGTTTTCTTATATTCCCCAACTTTAAAGCATTCTGTGCAGCTGAACAATATAACCCAAAAATATAATCACTATTGCGATTGGAAAGGAGGAAGGAGAAGAAAAAAAATTCTTAAGTATTTATAGACCAGTAATACCAACTATTAAAATTATTATGTTGTCATATCCACATTTTTCAAGAGTTACCATTCATTTATATGTAATATGTATATTGTCTACACAAATGTTATAATGAAGTTAACAATTATGTCATTATCAAGCATTAGCTCATTTTCTTTCGATTAAATAGAGCATATAACATTCCTGAAAACAAGAGACATCATACATTGTTATTTTGTACATGTATTAATGGCAATCTGTATTTCTGCAATATATCTCATTAGTAGCTGTTAACAAAATCTACCCAATGTGTCAGTGAACTGTAACATAGATTTATGTACATTTGTAAATGTAATTCAAGTATATGACATTTAGTTATAAAGAAAGCTGTAAACCTGCTTATTTTCAACCTGTTAACCCAAAAAATCCCCTCATAATTCTAATTTGATTCAACATGTAAAACATGTCTTCTGACAGCAATATAGTATGTAAATGAAGGGTCTACTTTATTAACTCGAACGTTCAAAAGTTCGAATGCATAAAGACCGCCACATATGCATCGATCTCTTAACTGTTCGAAAGTTAATAAAGACAAAAAATACACAGAAAAAAAACCTACGGAGATTTCTGTTTACAGTTTTTGACGGCTTGCACTTCTGATGCATATGGTTCAATCCATATATATTCGCGGTTTTATACTTTTGCGTAAATAAAGTAGACCCTAAATGAAACGATACCTCTTATCAATGGAGCTTGAACAACATAGGGCAGTTAATCTTTTAAGTAGTAAGGTGGGCTGTTTGAAAATCTAGTTGGCTATAAAGGGTTTTGCTGTATTAGCATATCACCAAATGTTCCATTCTACAAAATATTTGACTGTGCAAAGTGTATTATGACTTGAATGATTACTGACTCCAAAGGAAAGCTGATACAAAGATGTTTCATTTATTTTTATTTTTATTCCTACTTCCACCCATATTGCTGTTATAAAAACCCAAAATTTAGATATTTTATTTGTGTTGCAGGATATCCCAGTCAGCCGACACTAATTATATTTATTAAAGCAGAAGTTTAGATATCATGAAGTGTTCAAGTGGGAGTTATGATTCCTGAGCATTACAGACTAGAGAACTTCCTGGTAAAGATGTTTTTTGTCACGGCAATGTCATTGGTGTGCCTCCCATTGCTTCAAAGCAGTTCAAGGATTGTAGAGATAGTGCACAGCTGATCCGAAGATGTTTAAGGCTTCAGAAGCTCGTGGATCATCAATGCGAGTCAAACCAAGACCCACATTGTCTCTAAAAGTCATCGGCAGAAAATAGCAGAAAAAAAAAATTTTCAAATAATTAAGCTTGTGAAGCTGTCAACTTGTGAGTAAAGGGTTATCTAAAGTGTTATCATTTAGCTGTAATGTGCGATCAACATGAAACAACACTGGTACATTTGTATTGGTCAAATACAAGGTTATTACATAAAGAAAACATTCAAATCATCACATTTCCCATATACAATCATCAACATTAACAACCCACCTTACTACAGAGCAAAAAAAAAAAAAATAGTGACAGTTTGCCTGTTTTCCCTGCTTATACTTTTAAGTGCAAGCATCATAAAGATATAGCTATATATTAGAGCACACTAAAACATAAAATACATCATGTCATATTAGGTTGTAGAGATATGATGCAGGTTCAGGGAAATATTTAAAGACATTTAAGTATGGCAAACTGTATGTATAAAGTAATATATCTGAAAGCTATGTTATAATGTGTTAATAATTGTTACATGAAGATATGATGTTTAAACAGAGACCAAAGTGAGATTATAGAAAAATTATTGGGTGTTTATCTTTAAAAGTGAAGCCATTACCCTATTATACTATGTATCCACCTCTCCTTCCCAGTACAATATTATTAACATAAAACATAAAAGGGAAATTATGCATATATCTGTTTAACTAAAGAATCAAGTTATGTATTTTCCCCTTTCCTTTTCATTTTTTTTCTCTTTCCCCCCTCCTCCTTTTTTATTTTATATTATTACTGTGGATTTATGTTTAGTAATATAATAAGATGTTGTCACTGATCTAGTTTGTTTAAAGTATTTATATTCTTATATGACAACTAATTTATGTTAGCACTACAAAATATCTAAATGGACAATTAATTATGTTAATTAATTAAACTAAAGAGATACGTATATAACTAAAGAATATTTCATTTATATGAAAATGAAAAGAGATTACCTCATCAGGGAACAAAACAATGAAAAATGTATTTAACATGTTAGCATCCATATGTATGACAAGATAAGGAAATTACATTTTTTTTAAGTTTCTCTGTAGTTTTTCAAGCAGATGTTGATGCCAATCTTTTAAGAGAAGGGCTAGCCCATTCCACCTCTTCCATCTTTTCCAGGATCTTGTGATTTCTTATAAAAGTGAAAGCAGAGTCCAGGTCTTCAAATAGTTTGGGTCCCTCCGAGGTGAAAATCTTCAGTTTTGCCAGAAACAAAAGATGAGTCTTCACTTGCGCCTTCTTTAGTTCTTTTATTAGAGGTACGAACAATTTTCTGTTTGCTATTACTAAAGATTAATAGTCATTATCAAAATTAATTATTGTATTATTAATTTTTATGGGAGATTTAGACCAGGCTGTCTTTAAAATGTGCTCTTTATCAGATGAAGAAATTAACTTAACAATGGCTGATCTAAGTTGTTTTTTGCTGATGGTACTACTACTAGTCAGGGACAGGTGAGCTTTCTCTATCCCAAATTACATAGCTTCTGTAAGATACAGTGTTTTTGGTAGCCATGTAGTGAGAAAACCAGTCAAGTTGTTTTCCTCTATATTTCCAGGTAGTCCAAATATTCTTAGATTATTTCTACGTGATCTGTTCTCAAGGTTATCAAGCTTATTTTGTAACAAAATGTTTTGTTTTAATAAGAACTCCACATTATTCTCATTTTCTTTTATTCTCTAATCCATGTCATTCAAAGCATCCTCTATGCCAGAAATTTGGATTTTTTGTTGTATGTCCTCATGGAGAAGATCCATTTGTTTAGATTCTTCTTTGAAATTGTCTATCTTGATATCAGTCTTGTCAATTTTTGTAGTTAGTACCTGGATATTTGATAACAGTCTTTGAAGTTCTTTTCTGAAAGTAGATTCCTGACTGTTAGTTTTTGTGGAACTCATGATGAAATGCTTCAAATGATGAGTAGAAATTTTCCAAGTGTAATTTTGACTGGAAAAGTTGCCTTCTTTCTATTTTTTATATATATTCTTTTAAATAGTTATAAACTATAACTATAGAAAAAAAGTTCCAATTTTTTTGATTTGAAGACAAAAATCCAGTGAAGATATAATTTTCTTAGTGGAGCTGCTGTATTCTGCAGCTACTCATTGCCCATGTTGGTCACACCCCCCTTGTTAAAAGCTTTTGATACAGCAGATGTACGCAGTGGTCTTTTCATAGGTTCATATGTAGGTACTAGGCTATCGGCCCAGGGGCCTATACAAGCCCAGCCAAAAAGGTACCCTGGCTTTTGCCACCCAAGAAAATTATTTTCCTGTGCCACTGTTGAGCAGAGCCACAGAGGTGATCCTGGGGTGAATCTCCTATTTCCCATCCAATCATTAAGATTTTTCTTGAAGAGTGCTAATGAGGAGCTTTGTTTGATATAGATAGGTAGTTTATTCCAGAGTATTTGTAGTTTCAGAAATATCAAATATAGAGTTAAAATCTCCTCCTAATATTAAGTTGCCTTTATAATTATTGGAAATGAAAATCCAAGTGTGTTTTAACAGTTCCTGTTCCAATTCATGGGAACCAGTATAGATTGGCTAGGGTCGATATTCTGTTATTATATTTAACTATTACTAATGCCATAAGGCCTTCTTTATCTTCATACTTATAAATGATTCCTGTGTTAATTACATTTGTTTTCCATAACATTGTTACCCCTATTGTCTTTGTGGATTGCGGCAATATCATATATTCTTTAGGATTCCATTTGTAATTGTCATTTGTTTTGAAATTAGTTTCTTGAAGGAAGATAAGTTGTGCTTTGTTCATTTTTAAATATTTCATTAGATTTGATCTCTTGCTAGGATTGTTTAAGCCATTGGTATTTAAAGATAATAAAGTTAAATCCATCTTAGGTTATTTAAACTATCGCTTTTTTGTTTTATTGTGACTATTAAACATTTTCCTCTGATAACTATAAAGTATATGCTTGCGCTTTTAAAGGAAATTATCAGTTTTATACTTTGAGTGTTTACCAATAAAGTAATGTTTTGGCCAGGCATACTAAAAATGTTTTTGTGAAATAAATTTAAATTAAAATCTTTTAACAAAACTAAGATCCACACTAGCCATGAAATGAAAATCATTCCTAATCTGATGGATAAACCTAAGTCCATCAGATTATCACTCATACCTTGACAATCCAGAACACCTGAGCTCTATAAATTGAATTATCATATGGAGAATATTTGTAATAGGAATAAGCAATATTTATATTATTTTGAACAGATATAGTACTACTGTAAATTAGACAGAATTCTAATACAATATAAATGTCTACTTATTGTATAAGCAATTAATATTTACGTGAAAGATAGATGGCAAGCAATTCAATCATAGTAAAGTAGGATGTTTCATATATAAAACCTCAGTAAAAGATCATAGCACACAGTTATTTAACATATTCACCCTTATTGATGAAATCTTTCAAAACTTATTACTTAATATAAAGAGATGGTAATAATAGTTATACCTAATGTTTATAATATAGTGTATTCTACTGGATATATCAGAAGTTATATTTCATTGTTTGTCAGCATTTAAGTAATCACTTTGTTTGTTGCTAACTTACTTAAAGCATCACATTTGTTTTATGTGAACATTGATGAAAGTTAGTGCATTTTAATTATCAGTGCATCCCTCTTCCCCACCCCCCATTTCCTACACATAAGGAATTTCATATCTGCCATTTCTTATTATAAAATGAATGAAATTATAGGTTAAAAACAAAAAAAAATATCTTATTGTGACTGATGATTACAAATTCCCTTTCCATATTTATAAATTGTCAATTTATGGAATATAGTGAAAGTTTTTAGATTTAAATAGCAACATTCTATTTTGTATAATCAGCAAAGGTTAAACTGAGTGATTATTGTCAATTTAATACTATTTGTTCAGAATGTGATTGTGACATTCCTAGTTCAGGCTTCTATTGTTTCCCTTGAACAACTTTGTTAGTTTAATGTCATGTATAAAAGATTAGTTAACTTGGTAACAACTTAAGTATTATGTATGGTCAAGATTGGTTACAAAACCACAATTCAAGTTAAAGCAATTGTATGACTTGTTATGCACATTTGCTTATATGAAAAAATCATCATGCTTCCCCTTGATGTTTAATGTAGTGTATGTCATTTGTGACAAGTTAAGACAGTAGTGTTATTATACACAAGCCCATGTTATCAAACGGTCTATTGTGAATTTAATACTATTTGTTCAGAATATGATTGTTGCATTCTGTGGCATTTCAAGTTCAGGCTTCTATTGCTTCTCTTGAACAATGCTGTCAGTTTGATGTCATGTATAAAGCACTAGTTACCTTGGTAACCGCTTAAGTATTATATATGTCAAGATGGGTTACAAAAACTACAATTCAAGTTAAAGCAATTACATGACTTGTTATGCATATTTACTTATATAAGAAAATTATCATGCTTCCCCTTGGGTCTATATTAGAACATCGAAGTTTCAGAACTTTGAATGTTCTAATATCAACCCCTAATAAGCAAAAGCTGAAAATAGCGAAGTTTCAGAAAACTGATTTTTTTCTTAGGGAAAGTATTTGGTTGTCCATTCCTGTCACTTCGCTATTTTCAGCACTGTGGTGGAAAGTTACGGGTCAGGTTCAGGTAAGTGTGCAATTGCGTGGACGTGAGGGTTAGAGCAGGTTAGGTGAGTTAGGGTTAGGGAGCAGGTCATTTAAGTGTGCGAATGTGTGGACATGATGGTTAGGGTTGGGTAGGTGAGTTAGGGTTAGGGCACGAGTGAGGTGTGTGTGTGATAATGACGGACCTTAGGGTTAGGGTTTAGGTTAAGGTAAGTGGGTAGATAGTGGTGTATGTACAGTTTAGTGTAGGGTTAGATGTAAGATTTTAGGTGTATGTGTGTGGATGTTTGTTTGGTGTGTTTGTATTGTGTGTATGTGTTTTGGAACAGCAAATGTTTTCCCTAGGAAAAAATTTGCTGTTCTGAATTTTTGATGTTATCAGTTTTCACTTAATAGGGGTCGATATTAGAACATTCGAAGTTCTGAAACTTTGATGTTCTAATATAGACCCTTCCCCTTGATGCTCAATGTAGTGTATGTCATTTATGACAAGTTAAGACAGTAGTTTTATTATACACAAGCCCATGTTATTAAAACCCATCTTTAATATCTAAATTCAGTAGACTGCTTCATCTTATATGATGATTATATATTTTATGTCTAGATTTACTAAAATCATACATCACATAACTATTGTGTGTTTTTTTGTTTGGTTTTTTTTTTTTTTTTTTTTTTTTGGCTATTGCTTAGTTATTTCAGAGACCACAAGCTGTAATGCTTATTCTTAGTATTAGTTCCTTCCAACCATGTTTATACAGTCCATAGACCTTCAATTATGAGACCCTTCTAGTTTCTTACTTGTACTAAGTATGTGTCCATCCTTACATACACACATATAAGTACTTCAAGCATGGGCAACAATGCCCATCCACTTTTTCCAGAATATCATTCACTAGTTCATATGGTGTGTTTCCAGGCTGTTCTTAAAATATCCATTTTACCAGCTTGTTCCATGCAGTGGCCAATCAACACACCTTCCATTCCCAAAGATATTTCCATGAAGGAAATCTGACAACTCTCTAACACTTTCTGGCAACTCCAAACATCCCTAGAATCAACTATTCCCATATGCCCAACATGTCCGAGGAAAGCCTACCTTCCAAACCACTGCAAAGGGTACTGCAAAAGACCAACTGCTCTTAGTCTTTCACAATAACTCAGACTTCCACTCTTATGTAAGTCCTTAATGTGTTTGGACCAAAAAACATTTTAAATATAAAATTGCGCTTATTATTTCTTTATTTATTTATGAATAATTAACTTAATGAGCTAAATGAAGTTTTGGGAGACCATCAATTTGTGTACATGTGGTTTAAAACAGCCCTTTGATTTTATATATAAGACGAATGCTGCCAGACATGTCTAAGTAAATCACTGCAGTGATGGTGTACCTGCTCATATGTCCAGTTATGCATGCCTATGTCATTTACCCGACAGACAACATCTTGCCACAATGCAGTCCACTCATGCTGGTCCTGGCTGGTTCTTGAGAAAGAGCAGGGCATAGTGCTTAACCAGGCTGGTTGTTTTTTGCTCATCCTCTGCTAGGCTATAGGTAGGCTTGCGATGGTGGGCCATGACCCTGGAAGACAATAAAACAATATGTGTGAGCAAGTCATGTGACACACTTAACATTCTAAAGTACAGATATCACTGAACTGCCATATATAGCAACCTATTGGCTGTCGGAGGATACACACTTTCAAAACTACATATCGGTGCTCCAACCACAACTGCCTGACAGTGCCTGGCACACTCTATATATCAAACCATGTTCTGCACAGCAACAAAGAGAAACCAGTATGTAAGCTTATACAACAGTACATGTCACACTGTATGCGACACAATGCACCACCTAGTCATAAGAGGTATATATATCAAGCTAATGCATAAAGACATATGTCATCCATTGCAATGATTGTAAAGTCCAGTTACAGTATTACCAATATACCACATTAGTTGTTGGTGGCAAACCCCTGCCTAACATATGTGCACATTCGTTAGTATAGGTGGCATACTGCTGTACTAGACTATACATGTTGCTAGATACGCACTTATATCCTGTAACACACATATGACCAAGGGCATGTTACAGGCATACCCACACACACATCAGACATACATACAAGACACAAAGGTATGGCAACACAGATGAGCTTTACCTGTGTACCATACAGTACTGTGTGTCAGTATTTACAAAACATTATGCTTGAGGTATGTAATCTGTGAGGACTACAGGGAGCATACATAACAGTGGTTCCAAGCAATGTGGACATACACCATACTGTGCTGTTTAGGCCTACAGCTTCAGGTAGCACTACAGTTCATACGGGATTTGGATTCACCAGCAGTACCAATCAATAAGCATACATGTACTGCTTTAGCCTACAATGGCACACCCCAGTTGACACCAAGGGACTACGTCAGACCATATGCCATACTGCTTTTTCTGCCTAGCAATGTCATACATATCTTTTGCTGGGATCAGAGCTAGGACACAAAATAGCATGACAGAAACAGTTTCCCACTAAGCTATCACACATATAGAGAACTTCGACACATTCACCAACACATTTAACCTCACATAGCAATCATTGCAACAAGTACATGTGGGTGTGTATCGGTTCATAGGTAGGTAATAGGCTATTGGTCCTAGGGCCTAAAGAAGCCTAGCCATATGCTACCCTGGCCTTTGACACACATGTAATTTAATTTCACGTGCCCCTGTCCAGCAGAGCCACAGAGGTGATTCCCGGGGTGTATTTCCTATCTCCCATCCAATCATCAGGATTATTCATGACGACTGCTATTGAGAGGTGGTTTGTTCCAGAGTATGGGATGTCTCTGAGATAGGAACCTATCCCTCCAGCATGTTCTGTTTATTGAGGTGACAAGATTTAGGTCCCTAGATCATTTAGCTCATAGGGATTGTGATCTGTTTACGTGGAGCATGTCCAACAGCTCTGGGTTTGACATAGCTTTGTATGTTAGGCAGAGGTCACCTCTGGGTAGGCGGTATGCAACACAGTCTAGCTGTGGTTTTGTGAGATGGCCTGCATAGGGCACTGTTTGAGGCTAGTATTATCCTTTGTGAGGTATGTCTGTGGCCTTTCCAGTTGCTGTAGATGTCTTGTGAGGTACATACCACATGGGGCATTGTACTCTATAATGGGTTTTATGTGTGATGAGTAGAAGGGAACACTGACCTATATTTCCCTGGATGACACACCTTTTGTGATGATGTGTGCCAGTAGACAGATTACATGACTAGTGTGGCACTGTGATTATCAAAGGGGAGACTACTGTCCACCTGTGTCTATTATCAAACTTTCGGTGTTAAGTAGACTACCACCTATGTGGTAGTTCATGGGTACAGAGTTTTTGCCAGAAGGGATGCCAATGCAGTTTCAACATTGAGCTTGAGTCCATGGCTTTGTCACCAGGCATCAGTTGCAGTAAATATGACCCTGTCTCTCTCTCTCTCTCTTATATATATATATATATATATATATATATATATATATATATATATATATATATATATATATATATATATATATATATATATATATATTTATATAAATATATATATATATATATATATATATATATATATATATATATATATATACATACACACAAATACATATAAACATCCATTGGTGTACATATAGATATACATATAGGCACATATACAGTCCACCTGTCATGGTGGGAATATCAATTATGCAAAGGTTGTGAGGTATACAGTTATGTAATAATATTGCACAGTGTTGTGCGGAATGCATTGAGGGTGTTCTCAGACCATGTATCTTTAGCAGGCCTCACTGGCTACAACACTGCAAACCTGACAAATTATACCCACAGTGTTTAACCACCACATGTCATATACCAGCACTGTATGCTGTCTTGTTTGCCACACACTACAACCTACATAGAAATATGCACATAACAACCATCACCAACATATATATGTCCACCCTTCACAAACAGTTGCAGTATGTCCCTTGCTCTATGCACATGTACAGATGCTAATATATCTGACACAGACAGATCTCTCCGTATGTGTGTGCCATACACACACAAGGTCCACACTATTGTAAGTCCATGGACCTCATGCTGCAACATGAACAGGTGTCACATGTGAGCACACAGTAATATTAGAGGGTGTATATATAGCTGCAAATGCGATATTAGTGTACTAGCCTGGTACAGCAGTTGCCAGTGCTAAGCTACATGTTAATATGACTATCATACATTTGTTACTCTGTCACATCCATGTTTATATAGCTGTATGTGCTACTCCCCCAAACAGCCATTGTGCACACTACTGTACAGAACAAAAATAACATGGATCAGATGTTTGATATTTAATGCTGAGCTACATATGTCACAGTTATATCCCACTGCACACAGCTTCACCCTGATTTCTCCATGGCAGTAGTTATGCAGGGCATCTGTGCATAGATACGTACTGCTGTCACATATGAATGATTCAAAGTATGTAGAGTATTCTTCAAAAACATCTACTACATGCCAGTAAATACATATCTGTTACATACCTTTCCTTTGTATGTGTTTGTATTTTTCAGTTCCGTGTGTCTATTTTTTTTTTATTTATTTATTTACTTTTTCTGTTGCTGTTGCTGTTGATGTAGATGTTGGTGTCTGTCTGTCTGTCTGTCTGTCTCTCTCTCTCTCTCTCTCCGTAGCTGCAATGAAATGGTTGCATGTGTGGACAGCAAGTATAGCCTGCTTTTATAGGTATCTGCACATCTGCATGTGATGGCCTCTGCACCAATTGGTGGCCACCATTTGGTAATTGCATGCAGCCTGCTGTGTGGTAATTGCAGTACTCACTGTCATAGCAACCAAATGCTATAAATTGCTAAGTCAGGTAGGCGTAGCCTTTTTAGCTTTCCAAAGTGGGGCCCATGCTTGTTTGCTGTGGACACCGTTGTGTAAGTCAGAAGGTCGGTATACGTCTTATATCTGAAGCTAGGGGTGTAGCCAATGATTTGAATGTTGTACTCAGACCTGAATGTTGCCACTTCCAGTACACAGTTGTCAGTGTAGAATTGTACTCACCCCTACAAATGCTAACACAACATACATGAGAGTATGTAGTTTCTTTTCTACTTATACAATTAGCTGCCATACATAAGTAGTTATTGAGATGTATTCATTTGGCACACGAACTGTTTGTGAACTTCTATACTGTGAATATTAATGCACTCACTTCTGCATAGTTTGTGCTCTTTTATTGTTGACATTAGCACAGGATGCTCATGAAAACTGGACAATTCCCGTACTGAGTATGCCTACCTACATCCTTGATGGACCCGAACACATAGGTATTTTGTACGTTTGGGTGGAGATTGTCCTGCTATGATACTGTGTGGGGATTGTAAAGTGTTGCTGTAACATTATTTACTGCTAGAATGGCTGGTTCTGTTATCACAGTCATGTAATGCAATTCCACAACAACTGCTGGTAAAGTTCCACAAAACATGTTTTGTGTTATGGCATTCCTATCTTTCCTTTACATTCACTCATTCTGATGCATGATATATCTATTTCAGCAACAACCTGCTGTATATCTACTGTGGCTTAGTGGTACTTCAAGCAGTCTAGTGTGTCCAAGGTCCGGGGTTCGAGACTGACAGTGGTGTTTTATTTTACTGCTGAGCCGAACAAGGGCACTCACATGCAGGGTGACTAAGGCACTTTTAAGCAGTTGTAAGTGGGTTTGCGTGGGTTTGCGCGATGCTTAGCAATACTTAGCTAAGCACACACAAGTGCACACTTGCGCAAATCCGCTAACTACTGCTTAAAAGTGCTTACTCCTGCTAACCCCTGCACTCATTTCTTTAAAAGAAAAAAAAATGGGGAGATAGGAAAGCGGTGAAAAAGGGGCACAAATAGGGAAAGACAGCAGGGAAAACAGCTCGGGATGTGCAGGACGGGTGTAGGGAAGGTCCATAGCTGCCCATTTCTTTAACAGCAACAGCTGTGTATATGCTAGAAATTTGGAGGGAAATTTGAAACCTTCCACCCCTGAAAGAGAGGTGAGGACAACAAAATATGTTGTACTGCCAATTAAATATCAGTTTATGTGTCCAGCAGACATGTGTGCAAAATGGGCAGCTATGTATGAGGTGTAATTTTTTTTGGGGGGGGCAGATTGCCCTTTTTTTTTCAGGTGAGAGTGGAATGTGGGGTAGGGGAAGTAGGTATATTTGGGGGAGGTAGGTTGGGGAGGTAAACAGACAAGACAAACAAGATGCATACAGGGGTGGAATATGACACATGGTGGGTGAACACCATTGACAGGGAAGGATGTTTGGAAATCGCAAGCCCATGAGCCCACAGATGGCAACAGTGGAACTGGGATCCCCACCCATGGGCAGTCACCACTGCACCTTCACAGCCCAGACAGTGGCTGTGCTGAGGGCTGCATGGGAGGGGCAGACTCACCAGTGAGTTGCGCCACACGTGCCTCAAGCTGGCATAGAGGATCAGCGACTGAACGCTCGATCTCCCTATGAACCACAGCCCGGACCGTTCAGAAGGTGATAGGTGGCCCTCCTCCAGCCATGCTTGCATGGGGGGGGCGAGCCCCATCCCCTGCAGTGCTTCTATCTGAAGGTGGCACAGGGCCAACGGAGGAGCAGGTCCCGGGCTGGGCACTGGACCTGCTGGTGCCAGGTGCCATCGCCAGCTGAGGTGGGACAGGTGGGTAAGCTGGAACCGGCCTTCCCATATGTTCTATGTTTAGGAGGATTTAATGACAATATGGGTTGGTAACAGCCAACAGCATTCCAAATTAGTTGTAACAGCATGCAGTAGTATTTCCATTAACCCAACACACCAGAGTTACAACAGTTGAACAGCAAGCATAACACATGCATATATAGAACAACAGTGGACATTCCAATAGCATGCAGGATTGATTGGTGGCAACAGGCCACCAAGATTGTGGTATTTGAACAGGGCACATGCATCAAAGTAAATGCAGATATTTATAAACCAATAGGACATATGTCCCAACAAATGTTTTGAGATTAGACATACCCATTGAGGTGTGGAATTGCATTGTTTACGCACATACAGTAGGGTGTAAAAAGATACCTCCATTAACAACTTATATGTACTTATAGTTTACACTACATTCCTATTGACTGCAGGTATATATCCCCTACATGTATTATTACACTAGGCAATGTCCGTTAAATTGTGAAATGGGTTTTGCTAGTTCCTTATATACCTGACCTGTATCTGACATACAAACTATCCAGGATGCAGATGTTACTGCTACGTATTTATATATTTTATTTATATTTATATATCTTCATATCTGGATGTGTTCAGGTGACATTATCAGTTATATTTTAACAGCCCCCTACATTTCTAGCAGCACACTGACATTTCTGGGGAACACAATAACAAGCTACTCATGTGCCAGATTTACCTATACATGCCAGCCATGAACCAACAGTTGAGGACTGTATATATGCTTAACAGCTACTGGCACTCCCTTCATCCACTTTATATGGGCCTAACCAAGTGTGGGTTGACAGCGATTAATACAACAGTACTATTTCTATAATGCAAGAGTACAACAACATTTTGAAGAAAGTGACATGGACACACTCCAGGAATTATACCTTTATTAATTACATTACACACTTTTCTAGAGGCTCTCTCATTTATTTGATATTACAGTGCATGCAGAAGACTTATTCAAGATGTATTATACCGTTATTAATGGGTTACAACACTCTTTTTCAGGCTCTATCACATATTTTATATAACAGTACATGCAGAGAAATTATTCAAGACTTATTATACCTTTATTAATGGGTTACAACACTCTTTTTCAGGCTCTCTCACTTATTTTACATAACAGTACATGCAGAGAAATTATTCAAGACTTATTTTACCTTTATTATTGGGCTACAACACTTTTTTCAGGCTCTCTCACTTATTTTATATAACAATACATGCAGAATAATTACTAACCTGCCTGGTGGCGCAGCCTTAGCAGCTTATCTGCATGGGCTTGCTGATTCACAGCACGGACAGCTGCAGCTGTGAAGTAAATGAAGTGATATTGAGACATATACCTATCCGTAATATTGACTACAATAGCAATTCTTACATACTTCATTCCATGGCTACCTACTCAGTAGTGGGGCATTTTGCATCCCACAGGCCTCCTGTATCCACTGGTTCAGTCAGTCCTCCTTGCATCTCTTCAGGTCTGAGTAGTGATGTCTTACCTCCTCACCAGTCCAAGGGATGCCTGTGGCAGTGGTGAGATCATGTGCGAGATGGTTCCAGGCTTCTGCTTTGTATTCAGTGCCCCGGAAATGGCCCTGCAGGAGACTGGCATCATGATTATGGAGAAGGAGCCAAACCATCACTTTTGACTCCTCAATGCTCCACCGTTGCGCTCGAAAGCGAGAGCCCTCTCCAACATCAGCCATGCTGCCTGTAGATGGGAGCTACAACCAGTTATGGCAAGTATTCCCACCTATGGGGCTTAAATATGCCTCATTTCCTGCACTTATTTGTGATTGGCCGGTTTTGAAAAATCTCAGCTGAAAGCACAACTGCTTAGCACTGGGTAAACT
>NC_056726.1:1417949646-1417967146 GCF_019279795.1 Protopterus annectens
ACTTGTGAGCTGTACACTAGGTTTGCTAGGGGTGACATTCCTCAAAGTCATCTAGTGGATGATGCAGGTTATGCACTGGATCCCTGGCTCATGACACCCATGAGAAATGCACATAACCCCCTCTGAGCAAGGATACAATAATACCCACATTCAAACTAGGAATATCATAGAAAGTGTATTTGGATTGCTGAAATCAGGTTTCCATTATCTAGACATATCAGGAAGTGCACTGCATGAGACCCGGACACCTGTGCCAAAATACTTACAGTCTGTGCCATGTTACACAATATAATACTCAGGAAATTGCTTCAAGAAGGACAGCAAGGGGCTGGACCACAGTTTCAAGGAGCACAGGTAGGGCCAGCAGCAGCAATAGGAAGTACAGGAGCTGCACTACTTCCATGGCCCTGACTAGAAGCTGGGGTACTACCTGAATGTGAGTGACGTCTGCTGGATGAGCTGTCCTCACAACTATGTACAGGGCCATGACTCCATGGCCTACCACATCTGGGTGTGCACATCACAATCACTGATGGACCAATGGATGTAGTGTCACTATGGGGGCAGAATCTTACACGACCATGTCTGCTATCACTGGAAGATGTAATGGCTCTCCAGCTACAACGATGCCCACTTTCCCCCAGCAGACATTCTATCACAGATACAACCCATCCAGTGTGTCATTCATCCTGTCCAAGGAGTTGCCCATGTGCTTCAGGGAGTCACTCATGTCAAAATATACATTGTTTAGTAATCACACTATCTCTTCCAAATCCCTGGGAGAACTTGTCTGTGCTTCCACTATGACCCTGCACATACGTCTGTTGGCACCAAATGACACATCATTATCAGGAGGAGAATGGTCAGCAGGCCTCCTCCAAGCACCCCTAACAGCCCTTCTGTGTGGCACCATGCCCTCATGATGGCTTCCAGGAGAGGCAAACAGCTCTACAGCTGTAGTAACCACACTACCCTTATCGCCATCATCATCATCATCAAAGGCTACTGATACTCCAACATCTGGTGGTAGGAGTTCCTAGTGCCACATTTAGGACCACTTATGATAAGCAGTAAATATAGCAAACAGAAAAATAGAGAGAATAAATTTGATGACATATTTCCTTATACGAAAGGTATTTAAACTCTAACAGATGCTAAAGCAACACCTCAGAAAAGCTCCATGGTGGCGAAAGGCCTTGATAATGACCGCATTTTCTGCATCCGTGTATGGTGACTTTTGGAATACAGATTTCTTCTTGGGTGCTATATCCCCATATGAGATGAAACAGAAAGCAGACACACATGATTACATATATAATACACAAACAAGATGTCTGTGAACTCAGTTATGTGTGACTACATGCATCTAACTTTGTTCTCATAACCTTATATACAGTAATACTGATAACCAAATATGTGCAGCTCATGAGCAGGTGGCTGAACGCCTGCAATCCAGAAGGGCCCGTATGTGACGAATGGAAAGGAAAGAAGTCTGCTAACTATCACAGTGCAAATGAAGCAAGGACAAGAGAACAATCCACTTCGCAAGTGCATATTAAAAATGTTCCCATATAAAAATGTAGTCAACCTTTTGATTCCCCCCAAAACACCCTCCACTGTTTCTGTATGACTGTAGTCTGTCTCTCCGTTAGCACTGGCTTTGTCTATATATATATATATATATATATATATATATATATATATATATATATATATATAGCAGAGATCTCAGATATATGGATATAAGCACATATAAAGATATAACACTGACACTTGCTTTTTCATACCAGGAAGGTCTGCATGTTATTATTTACTGGAAAAATCTGACTGGGACAGAGCCTGATTTCAGAGGAGACCTGGGGAGAAGCACTCCAGACACATGGGAATGTGGGAGGAAACTGGAGCACCCAGAGGAAACCTATGCAAATGCAGGGAGGACATGTACACTCTGCACAGAAGACACCCCAGGCAAGAATCGAACTGCAGAACCTCTTGCTGTGAGGTAACAATGCTAACTTCTGTAACACTACATCACCTGCTTGTTTTGGGGAATAAAATGAGCTGGCAGATTTTAAACATTAATTAGAGGGTACTTTGTCAGAAATGTTGGGGGACCAAATTATTGTAATTAAGGAAAATATTCTTTTGAGCTGAAATTGAATTGACTTGTCATGGTATGGCCTTACCAAAATGTAATGCTATTGGCTGTTAAAAAACAACTACCAGAAAAGGGAAATAAAAATCTAAACCAACTATAACTAAAGTATTGAATGTTGTAAAGGAGATAAAGAGAAGTGGAGGTGGGAACTTTATAAAAGGGAAGGAGCAAACAACACAGAAATAAATGGAATTTGTGGGAATAACACATGCAGAATAGTTGATATAAGAAAAACAAATACTAAAAGCATCCACAGGTCTAACACGGCAGTTCTATATGTCTTCAAAAGGTTATATAAGACAGTCCCAAAGTATTCAAAAGACAAAAGCAAAAACTAAAATCCGTAGTATAAAAACGCCTTTAATAACAACAACGGTAAGCGCTTTCACCATATAGGCTTCATCAGACCTTGAAAAGTCATACAAATAAAACTCATTTAAATAGTATTCATTGTCCAAATTAATGACATCATTTCCTGCTAATCAGGTAATTACCAAACTACAACATAAAAATACATGAAGAATATATAAACATATAGTTCAAATAATCCACTGTATGCTCAATATAATAATAAACCTAATAATGCTTACAATATACAACTAACATTCTCCACAGTGCACTAAAATAAAAAATAAAAATAAAAATAAAAACATTTTAAAAACATTTACATACCCTGAGAGGATGTTAATAAAAAAGTGTTAAAATATATTGAGATGTTGTTCCTTATGGCTTCATTCTTATATTGTGTAAAACGGGCTAAAATATGCATCCCAAATATTTGAATGACCCTATAACTAACTATCTAATTTATAACGTTCGAAGTGCATACCAAAAATACCATGTCAAACATTAAAGGCTATAATGTATAAAACTAACTTAAAAAATAATAAATAACTAAATACTAATAACTAAAATTATATTCACTGTGACTCTTTAAACACTTTTATTCTCCTATTATATAAAATGGGCTTCAAAGGTACTTTCTCATTTAGCCCGGGCAATCTATTAGCTCTATATACGATTATCCATTTTATTTCACAACGTTCGGTGTAATTACTAATATTACCCCCTCGGACATTCGAACAACAACTTGCAAGGCAGAAAATTTGAACTGATGGGTAGAATCAGTAGCTTGCACATGCCTGGCTAGAGCATTATGTATACTTCCTAACCGGATGTGATACAAATTCTCCCTGATTCTTTCCCTAAATTTTCTATTAGTATTCCCTATATAGAAGGCAAAGCAAACAGTGCACCAGGCAAAATAAATAACATTTTCCATTTGACAATTAGCTATTGTATGATGGTAATAAGTATACTGCGAAACTGGATGGACAAAACTGTTTCTAATATCAATGAAATCACATTGATTGCATTTCTGACAAGGCTTGGTCCCATAAATTAATTCATCACCAATGTTCATATCCACTGAATGTGGATGACAAAGAATTTGTTTAAGATTTCTCTTATTCTTAAAAAGAAATTTGGGCTTGTCACCTACTAATTGCTTGATAGTATCATCAAGGAGCAGTACATCCCAATGTTTCTCTACAATATTAATTAAATTGCTAGTGTCATAAATGTAAAACATAGGCACTTTGATTACATTTTGAATATTCCTAACAGGACTGCAAATGGGGAAAGTTAAATTAGAATCAGAAAAATATGGACTCACTTTTGCAGATCTAACCAAGTTTGTTTCTTCCATTGCTCTGTCAACTTCTTGTTTATTATAACCTCTGTCTATAAGCCTCATTCTCAAATCAGAAAGCTCTTGTACATAGCCTTCCTCTGTCGGTTTTAACCTAGATGCCCTCATAGATTGATCCTTCACAACATTCCTAAAAACATAATGAGGGTGCATACTCCCTCTGTGCAACAATGTATTCTGAAAACAAGCTTTTCTATGTACACCAGTATTCACTAGTCCACTATCTAACCTTTCTATGTTGACATCAAGAAAAGAGATACTCTGTGTGGAGTAATTCATAGTAAAATTAAGTTAACTTGTCAAAGTATTTAACTGCAAAGAGAATTCAAGTAATGATGATTCATCCCCATTCCAAATCAAAAACAAATCATCCACAAATCTCTTATAGAAACCTACATTCAATTTATAACTTTCAAGTGGAAATAGTTTTTCTTCCTCCCAATTGGCCATAACGAGATTGGCGTAGCTATTAGCACAAGAAGTACCCATAGCTACGCCAACTCTTTGTAAATACAGAGTGTCTTCGAACATAAATACATTGTTGCACAAAACTGTTTCCAAAAACAAAACTATTAGGTCAATCGTTTTTGTGTCAAAAGCTGAATGTATAGTTAAATAATTATACACCCTTTCTATCCCTTCTTCATTTGGTATTACTGTAAAAAGGCTGGTAACATCCAAAGTAGCCAAAAAGAAAGGGGCATTACTGGCTACTGGTTTCAGATAATCATAAAGGCTCATTAAAAACTGCTTACTATCTTTCAAGATAGAACCATTATACTACAATTGAAACAAATTATAAAGAAAACTTAAATAATATTAAAAATCTAATACAAATATGGAATAAATTCTTCTTTTCAATGGAAGAAAGGCTTTATATAATTAAAATGATCATATTTCCAAAAATTCTTTATGTCATACAAGCTTGTTCTTTGCCACCAGCTAAAACGCACCTAAAACAATTAAATGATTTAATGGTAAGATTCCTATGGTATCCAAAAAAACCAAGGATAGCTATGAAGTATCATGTAGATGATTGAGATATAGGTGGCATAGGTTTACCAGACATACAAATATATTTGCATTCATCCATTATTAAAACAATATCATTATGGCTAAATACAAAATATACATAAAAATGGAAGCTAGTTCATGAGAGAATCTGGTTAAAATCAGGATTTGTAGTAGCAAATAATTATACAGATTTCATACCAAAGAATTTTCTATGGCTGATGAAGGAATATATGATGATACATAAGAATAAATATATAAGTTCCAAATACATTACTTATACATTAAAAATTTTCCAAAATCTTATTAACAGCAATCCTGATATTAAAGCATGGTCATTTCTTTTATATCCAGTAGCGTACACACAAGGTAACATTTAATATGGAAGTAGTCAACATGCTTAAAGAAAAGGGATTAATATATTGGCATCAATTGCTAAACTCTGGAAAACCTCTGACAATAGACCAGATTAAACAGAAATTAAATATGGAAGATAGTTCGTGGTTACATGTACAAGAATTAAGACAGTATATATTAAGCAAACAAGAAACAATGCAACCATCAATAAGACAAAATGTTCCTAACCTTATAGAACATATACTATTACTAATGAATCAACCCATTACTGGAAAGGGATACTTATCATCTATTTATAAAACAAACAAAAAATAAAAATGCATAATAATTACAAAATATGGAATTATTATAGATCAGTTAATGGACATGTGCCAAATGACAGAGATAAAAAATTAATTCTTCTCTCTCCAAAGCAGACATCACTTTCATTACATTGGAGACTTTTTACATGGCAATTCATACACAGATCTTATGTAACCCCTCATAAAATGGAACTTATGTTTAAGAAAAATATTGGCTGCTGGAGATGTGATTTATCAATAAAAGCAGACTGGCAACATATGTTCTACGAATGCCATTTGATTAAACCATATTGGGATAAAATAAATTATTTTCTGCAAATGGTATTCAATGATAAATTCCAGATTTCCAAATCTATTATTTTGTTTAATGCACCTGTACCCGACTGTGTGCTAAGAACAAAATATGTAATCTTATGGACTCTCCTAGCTATTGCAAGGAAGAACATTACATCAAACTGGAAATCCAAAGCTTCTCCAACTTTTAAGCAATTCATGAATATGGTGTCAGCAGTATCGCAACTGGAAATGAACACTATTAAAGGAAGAACTGAAAGAATTACATCATTATACGTAGCATGGCAAAAAGTAACTGAAATACTAGAGAATAATGACTGCAGCAGATTATAATCAGGAAACAATTGTATAGAAAGTCAATTATATGTCAACAATAGACACCCTTGTAAATACTTTATTTTGGTTTTAATGTTTGATATCTGTTTAGAGGTTTTAGCCTACCTTTTTAAATAATTTGTAAATACTTCATTGTCATAAATAACCTGCATTCATGTTTTCTTCTTTTTGGAAATGAATAAAAATATTAAAAAAAAAAAGATAGGGCCATTGATTGCAACTACAGGTCTTAAAAAATGTTCAATATAAATAGACAGAGGTTCTGTGACCCAGCCTCTTCTAGCAACAATGGGTCTCATGGGAGGATTTTCAAAGTTTTTATGAACTTTGGGCAGACCTTGGATTATATGGACCAAAGGATTGTTGACTCTTAAAAACTTGAACAAATCAAAAGTTATATATTTACTCATAAGGATGTCATCCAACATGTCATAAAATTTTAATACCTTACTTTCAACATCATTCATACCAATAACAATATAAAATGAAGTATCTTGGAGTAACAAACCCATACTGGTTCTATAATTATCATGATCTAAAATCACAACAGGTCCCCCTTTATCAGCGGGCCTAATAATTATAGTAGGGTCACAACTTAAGTCCTTTAATGCCTTCTTTTGATTATAATTCAAGTTACCCTTCCTAATGAGTCCAGTTGTATTTGTTAACTGTGCTTTGTGTACATCATCCTCCACCAGCTTATTAAAAACATCCAAAAGTGGATGCAAACTTGGAACATATGTACTAGGTGGATGGAACATTTGACTAGAATTGTTACCATTATTGGCAATCCAAAATCTAATTTTAACTGTACATTGCGTGTAAACAATTTAAAGTATATGATGGTATCAGATAACTCACTCTTACTTGTAGGTATAAAGGATAAACCTTTGTGGGAATAACACATGCAGAATAGTGTTCTGGAGGAGGAGGAATGACATTTTTGGGAAAGCAGGACTTGAGCAATTTATGTAATGTTGGCATGAGTGATAATTGTTAGAAAATATATATATATATATAATGGAATGCACCAAAATGAAAAACGGTTGTAGTGGTTTGTTTTCTTTTGGGTTAATGTATGTGTACCCCTGCTATTAGTCAATATATGTGTATTTAATAAATGTATTTAAAAGAAAGCACCACTGAACAGCTAAAACAACTCTAAAAAATAAAAAAAAAATAAAACAGACTGCATGTTCAGGTCAATGTCAAATAGCAGTTTCACACACTCCATATGCTCTACATATATAAGTCTCATATAGACTTTTACCTAAATTTAAGCACCTTAACAAAATATATTCTAATTAGAACAAAAAACTAAGCACTATAATGCAATCTTGCACATTTTTACAAGCACCTCTTTTCAGTCAAGCATTCATTTTCCTGTACACCCCTATATGTTTACAATATATAAAGCTTCAATTTATTCAAATGTGATTTACACAAATGTGCAGTCACTCATTTGTGTGTTGCTCATTTTTATTGTCAACCAAATAAAAGATAACAATCTCAGAGTTGGCATCTTTAAGTAGTTGGGGTGTGGCTATAAGGAGTTTATAGTGGTTATTAAGAGTCTTTTTGGAAGAGAAATAGGTAATGTGGGTTGCTCTGTGAAATTTTGGTAGCATATAGTTGGACTTACAGGTTATGTTGCTGTGATTAAGGGAGAAGATGAAAGAGGGTGTTAGTGATTGATGGATGTAATGGTTGTGTTCAGGGAGATAAAGATATTCAAAGCAGGTGAGTAAGTAAGGTATGGTAAGACAGGCCATTGTGGTGGTTAAGAGTAGTATGTTTAAGAGGATATGTTTATTTGATGGGGCCATGTTAAAATGTAATTATAAGTAGGGAAAATACAGTATAAATAGGTGTTGTAGAAAGAAGAAGGGAGTTATGGAAGGGATAGAGCAGGGTACAAAATAATGAGGGAAGAGATTAGAGGATATTGAAAATGAGGTAGAGTTGGGAAGGAAAGTAGTGTAGTGGATGTATCTGTATGTATCTACCCCAGGTAATAATACCAGTGCTCTCGAGAATCTACTCAATCACCTCTCTACCTAACTACCCCAGAAGATCATTGGTGACTTTAACATAGACTGGTCCACTTGCAGTTCTATGAATCCTACCAATCACATAAAGCTCTTTGGTTTCAAACAATTAATACCAACTCCTACAAGAATTCACAAACCTAGCAATAAGGAAACTACTCTGGATTGGATCCTTATTAATAGCCACCCTGAAACTTATACTCCAGGAACCCTTCCAGATGACATTAGTGACCACATGCTTACCTACATTATTAGACAAAAAGTCCATCTTCCAACCACTCATAACATCAAAACCTCCCGCTCAAAAAAATTCTTTAATTCAGACAGCTTCCTAACTGAATTGCAAGCATGTGACTGATCACCACTAACCCATCTAGAACTTGATGAATCCGTTACTTACTATAATACTTTCTTCAAATCCTTGACTGCCATGCACCTTTTCGCACTACTAGAATAAAAACAAAACCTGTCCCATGGCTCACAAAACAAACCAGGCAGAAGATACTCCTTAGAAATAAAATCTGGGCAAAATGGAGATCTACCAAATGCCCAACAAACCACTATAAACAGCTAAGAAATGCCACCAAGAAGGATATTCTTAGAGATAAAAAAGATTTCTACCTTCAACTACAACAAACCAGCCAACAAACTCCTCAAAAGTTTTGGTCTGGAATAAACAAACTTCTTCAGCCAGGCAACACCACTACTCCAGACCCAACTGGTTTCAACCATAATAACTCCACCCAGATCCCTGATGCCTTTAATAACTACTTTACTGAAGCCATTCTAACCATGGCTAATTCTTTACCTCTTTTCACCACTTCCCTAACTAACACCTGCAATAGTTTACTACCTACCTTTCAGATACAACCTGTATCTACATCCCTCATCTGTAAGCCACTTCAAAAACTGAAACCTTGCACCTCTGCTGCTGACCATCTCCCATCTGAATTCCTACAAATAGCCGCAAAAGCTATAGCCTATCCCATCTCCATCATTATCAACAGAACTATCTCAGAAGGCAAAATCCCTGCTCTATGGAAGATATCCCATATCATCCCGCTACACAAAGGTGGTCCTTCTACTGAGCTTTCAAACTATTGCCCTATTGCCTTACTCTCCCCTTTAGCTAAGATCATGGAAAAGTGTGTTCACAAACAATTACTTAACCACTTACTACAAAATAACCTACTTGCAAACTGCCAACATGGCTTTAGACCATTTCATAGCACATCGACTGACCTCTTATCCTTTACCGACTCCATAAATAAAAATCGTAACAATAACTTATTTTCCTCTGCTCTATTTATTGACCCGTCGAAAGCCTTCAATATGGTTAACCATAACTTACTACTAGACAAACTAATTACCCATTCTCTCAACCCTGAAGCTATACAATGGTTTAAGTCATATCTGGAAAATAGACAGCAAGCAGTACTTTGGCAGAACAGTTTGTCTTCACTACTACCAGTCAATATTGGAGTACCTCAGGGCTCTATCCTAGGTCCCCTTCTCTTTTCTTTATTTATTAACAATCTACACAACAACATACCTCAAGCCACATGTATTCAATATGCCGACGATTCCACCTTAATCTGTACCGCCAAGAATATAGCCACTCTCCACTCCCTTACCCAAACTGTTTTTCAAAATGTTGAAAACTGGTTTATGCAACACTTCCTCCTCCTAAATCCTAAAAAAATAAGTTACTGCTTTTCACCCCTACTCACAAATCACCTACTCCATTCTTCTCTATAACCTCTAACAATGGTACCAACATTACTCCAGATACCACAACCCACCTACTAGGTGTAACAATTGATAATTGTCTCAGCTATGATGAACACATCAACTCCACTATAAAGTCTGTTAACAAAAAACGTGGTACCCTCTATGGAATCAAAGCCTTCCTTACCCGTTCTGCAAAGAAAACAATTGCCCAAACCCACCTCATTTCTACCCTTTTCTATGCCTGTGTTATATATACTAACCTTTCCAAAAATAACCTCTCTAAACTCTCCACCTGTTATAATAGCATAGTTAGATACATCACAAGCTCCCCCTTTAAAACTCACCACTGCCTTAACCTCAAACAACTAGGATGAATAGAATTGAAAAATCATATACTCTGTCAACAATTACTTATTACTCAAAAGATCCAACACCACCCTAACAACACACCTATCCTCACTAATCTAATTACACCCTATACAAATCTATCCACACTCCGCTCTGCTAATAAGCTTCTAGTTTCATCAAATAAAGCTAATAACAAAGCTGGGGATTCACTCTTCAAAAACACTGCAGGAAAAATCTGGAACCAGCTTCTCTCAGAATTATCTACCCTTGCTTTTACTTCTCTTTTTAAAAAAACATCTTAAAGAACATCTAAAAACTCACTGGCTTTGTCCATGCACTAATCCAGACTGAGATTTGTCTTTACTCTTTTACTTACCCTTTCCCTACTCCTTTAACCTAAGTCTCCAAAACAAGTTACTTCTCTTTCTTTGAATGATGAGAATAACACTTGTGTTCTCTTCCCTACCCGAGACTTGCTCATACCTTCTACTGTGTGTTGAATAATTAGTAGAATTTCTACTAAACCTGCTTTAATTCAAAATGTATTATTATTACTCCTTTTAGACTAATTCTACTCTGTACTGTAGTCATGTATGTTTCTATAAATTGTTAACTGTTGTAGTTCAAAAATGTATCATTATTACTCCTTTTAAGACTAATATTAGACTGTAATGTAATCCTTTATGTTTGTATACATTGTTAACTTTGTCATTGTTCATGCTTGGAGCTTTTCTCCTAGGGCCACTACTGAAAATGGACATATATCCAGCTAGACTAGCCCGGTTAACAAATGTAAAATAAATAAAATAAATATTTAATTAAGAATGAGATTAACAAGCTTTAAAGAATTTCAGCATTTACTGCATTTGATAAAAAACAATTTTGGGATGATTACTGGAATAATTTAATCATGTCTTACTGCATGTGTGATTACAGATGAAGACAGAAGGGGACATTGTTTCTCTGTGTTTTGCAGCTAAAACCTGCAGTTTGATGAAATAGCTTTTATTCATGAAAAACTGAACAAACTTTCAAGCAATTGATAAGTTCACAATAAATTTTAATTCTGAACCTGGTGATGTGCTAGAGAATTCTAAATTTCACTACTGTACTAGTAACTTTACTGAATATATGACTGTATAAGTGATTGAGTTGTGAAAAAGTAGCCCGAGGTTATAAATATGGAAAAACATTGAAGCAAATGCTGAGAGACATAACTATATGTCAAATATATGATGAACACATACAAAGAATTGTATCAGAAAATACCCTAACATCTGAAAATGCCATCAATAAGTGAAGGCATTCATGAATGAATGTGTCCTGATAGAAGAATGAAGACTGTAACAGCCTTGTACACATAAGTAACCATGTCTGTCTGTAGGCTGTTTCCTGCTGAAGGTAGTATGGTTTGCATCATGTTCTGCTACTACTGAAAGAAAAGCGGACATGACAAAACCATGGAAAATGTAACCTGGAATGGTGTAACACTATATAGAGTCCCATAAATATATTTCAATAACTGTATGACAATCAGCAGGGAAACATCCTTCCCCTTCACATATGGTGGCATACGCAAACAGAATATGGTATGGGCATATATGCAGCATACCAAGTAGTGTGCAGTTACCATGACATGGTGCAATGTAATGCGATCCCAGAGTGGTATAGATATATATGGGGCATACCAGGTAGTGTGCAGTCACCATGACATGGTTCAATGTAATCCAGTCCCAGAGTGGTATAGGTATATATGGAGCATACCAAGTAGTGTGCAGTCACCATGACATGGTGTAATATAACCCGATCCCAGAGTAGTATAGGTATATATGGAGCATACCAGATAGTGTGCAGTTACCATGACATGTTACAATATAACCCAATCCCAGAGTTGTATAGGTATATATGTAGCATACCAGGTAGTGTGCACTCACCATGACATGGTGCAATGTAATGTGATCCCAGAGTGGTATAGATATGTGTGGAGCATACCAGGTAGTGTGCAGTCACTATGACATGTTACAATGTAACCTGATCCCAGAGTGGTATCGATATATATATGTAGCATACCAAGTAGTGTGCAGTCACAATGGCATGGTGCAATGTAATGCGATCCCAGAGTGGTATAGATATATATGGAGCATACCAGGTAGTGTGCAGTCACCATGACATGCTGCAATGTAATCCAGTCCCAGAGTGGTACAGGTATAAATGGAGCATACCAAGTAGTGTGCAGTGACCATGACATGGCACAGTGTAACCCGATCCCAGAGCACGGCCAAGCAGAAACCCACACAAAATGTATGACATGCAGTACCATCACCACCCCCACCACCCTCCATGGAAGGTCAACATAGATGTAAACTTAATTCTTAGGATGAGGCTGTCAATTAATTCTCATGAACAGAAACAGTCCTATACCTAAAACTGAATGAAAGAGAAAAAATAAAAGATGGAAACAAGGAAAATACTTATTTTTCCATTCATGGCATTCTTGCCTAACTTTCTTTTCCCATGCAGGGAGCTCACCAGGGTTCATGGGCTGCAGGTCATCAAACCAATACCTGCACTGTCCCTCTGTTTTGGTGACAGCTGTGGCTGTGGATACCTCCTCAGCTAGGTCATATCAGGCATTCACATTCTTAAATGCACCATGTTAATTGCTCAGTAGGTGCTCCTTGAAACAGATATGAAGGAGATAAATTGCTCATTAGGTGCTCCTTGCAACAGATATGAATGAGATAAATTGCTCAGTAGGTACTCCTTGAAACAGATATGAAGGAGATAAATTGCTCAGTAGGTGCTCCTTGCAACAGATATGAAGGAGATAAATTGCTCATTAGGTGCTCCTTGAAACAGATATGAAGGAGATAAATTGCTCAGTAGGTGCTCTTGCAACAGATATGAAGGAGATAAATTGCTCAGTAGGTGCTCCTTGAAACAGATATGAAGGAGATAAATTGATGAGTAGGTGCTTCTTGAAACAGATATGAAAGAGATAAATTGCTCAGTAGGTACTCCTTGAAACAGATATGAAGGAGATAAATTGCTCAGTAGGTGCTCCTTGAAACAGATATGAAAGAGATAAAGCAGTAGCTTGCTGTCCTTCACACACCATACCAGCACTATCTGGCAGGCATAAGCCATAGTTGCTGGTCTTCAAAATTTTCTTTTCTGAAAATAGTGGCACCTTCATGAGGATCAAGATGACAACCTGGGAACCCAGATAGGAATAGTAAGATAAAATCAATAAAACATCAATGGCAGGGGAGAGGAGAGGTCTGTGACCCTGGAATAGAGACTGGTTTAAGATGCAGCAAGAACAATATGAATGTGTTGTTTACATATAGTTGCATTTGCCAGTTAGCATTCTTTTCTGTGTCTTACCTGAATATGTTTTCTCCACATCTTCTTCTTTATATCTCTGCCTGCAATAAATAGAAATTCAATGAAAATGTTTCTAGTTAAAAAAAAAAGATGATGACCTGGGAATCATACCTGCAGCATAATTCCTGCACTGCGGCTAATTGTGAAGTAGAGCAACACATGTATCTGTGCAGGTCTCCAGCATTAGCAAGTGACCACAAACTGCAACAGCTAAGCATAGGCAGTAGGATGCACCTTGTGCCAATACTGCATCACAGGAAATTATAACGATTCATAGACATACAAGGCTATAGGGATTCATAGACATGCTTGGGTATAGGGATTCATTGACATGCATGCATGCAGCTATTCATGTGGATTTACACAATGCATCTGAAGAGGTTATACCCACAATTTTGCAGCCTTGTGTGCCTAACATCATCATGTGCCATAGTTTGCTCCTAACATGTGAGAAGCAGTTGGAATCAATCAGCAGATATACCACAGTAGCATCAAGGTGCAATTTCTTCAATCCAGTCTACTGTGGGCATCACTGCTGTGTTATGTAGTATCTGTGAGGCTATTGATCCCAGAAACACAGTAATGATTGGTCTCTTGAGGTCTGTTTTGGCATACACTGGTTTCATCTCAACCTCCATGCAGAAGATTTCCCATACCAACATCACCACACTTACCAGCACTGATGTCCAAGGTCAGGGCAGACACATAATGGAGGCATCCAAATAGAGAGATAATAAATCAGCAAGCAAAGAAGAGCAGTATTGCTTGAACTGAATTCGTACTCAAGTCTTGGTGAGTTCCTTCATGAAGTGGATCCTGTTTTTCACAAAATCTCAAAAAGACGACACTGATATATAGACTGTATTTTATATAGCATATATTATGGACAGAAGTAGGTTCAAAAATAAACAAAAGATAGCTGGATGCACATGACCCAGGATAAAAAGGTGCCCAATCATAATAGGCATGCTAGTGTGAAGAATGCAAAAAAAAAATGACAGTGCAGAAACCTCAAGACATGGAAGCATTCTTACAATGGAGCTAGGACAGGACAGGCACAGAGTGAAGATGCCCCCCTTGTTGTAGAAGGAGGTAGAAGTCCACAAAAATCACAACAGCTGATAGGCCACAAAACAGCCATACAGACAGAGGGGACTATTGAGGATAAGAAAGAAATTGTGTATTGTTACTATTATCCAAGAAGCTCAGAATTTCCAGACAAAAGATATGCAAAATGCTTAAGAGAGAAATTAGACGCAAAAAAAATACTTTCATAAGAAAAACTGTTAGAAGCTTTAAATAAAACTTTGGGTTCATTAATACAACAGATTTATGAAAAACATTATATAGACCAAGAAACCTTGGGCCTTTTGGAAAAAGAAGCGACTGAGGAAGTGCAAAAATATAAAAAACAAAATCTTGAGATTTTTGAAACATATAAAAAAGAAATATGGACATGGGAAAGAAAGAGAGATGTGATATGGTGCAATATTTATACAAAGGAGAAAGCCAAATTAATCAATACTAGAAAACCACCCCAAAGATATTTGAAGGGAAATACAGGCAAGCATCCATGTATGGAAAATTTCACAATACAAAAAATAAGATCACAAACAGGGAATGTAGAACAGAAGATTAGAAAAGCAGAAGTTAAAAACAAATTGGTGCTGAAGTTATGGAATACTGGCAAACTGAAGAATTTAAAGTCTAACACAGGTTATATCACAGCATGATGGAACAATGAGTCCCCAAAGTAAAAAAAAAAAAAAAAACAGGAGGAGCAGAAGACATCTGAAGAAGAAATGTGGATGTGAGAAAGAAAGAGATTTAATATGGTGCAATGTTTGTGCAAAGGAGAAAGCAAAACTAATCAATACATAAAGAGCAGGACTAAAGATATTTCAAAAGAAATACAAACAAAGGCATCCTGATAAGGAACAATTTAGAATATAAAAAAATAAGAAAACAAAGAGGAAATGTAAAAAAAAGGATCAGTAATGGAGAAGTTAAATAGAAGTAGAAAGTGAGTTTATGGATTATCTGCGAAATGAAGGATATAGTGCAGAAGATCTAACTCTGATAACATCACAGCAAAATAAAGCAATGGATCCCCAAATTAAGGAGAAACCAGTAGAGTGGGAAACATCTGATCAGTTGCCATATGAAGATACTTTGGAGCCTTCCATACGAAACCAGTACAAAAGTTCAGTTGGAGTTGCAGTTGGGAAGGAACAGGAGACTGTGGCAACTTTGGTGCGGTCAGTGTTGTGGAGTGATAGGCCAGTAAGTTCCTATATGAAAGAGCAACAGATGGCACAGGATGAAACTGAAGAGAATATGCAGAAAGATCATCTGGAAGTTTCTGTAGAATGCCCACAGGAAATGGAGAACAAAGAATGTGGCCTCAGTTTAGAAGAAAATGATCTAATAGAAGAGTTGCTAGATTTAATAGAGATGGACAAACATATTAAGATCAATGAAAGAATTTGACTACAGAAATTCAATAAAACCCAAAAAGTTAGAAGCTTGATAAAACAAATGAACACAATAATTATGACTGTCCATTGAGATTCATGCAATATAACAGGAGTAAGTAGGATATATTGCTGTGCAGCTAAATTAATAACAGATAAATAATCTTACAGTAAGGGAAAGGAAAGGGAGAAATCAAATGCCATCATGGAAGTATCGAATAGAGAAAATTATAAAGTAAATAGGACAAGAAGAGTCACTGTTAGAAGAGTATAGAGGGGGGGAATAGATCAACAAAAGTACCCAGAAAGATAAATGTGATAAAAGCTTTGCTTAGTATCAGAACAGATCAAGATCTATCATGCACTATCCAAATAATAAACTATAGATACCAGTACAGGCAAAAAAACTTACAAGATATGCAGACAAATATAACATAAAAGTACAAAATAAGTAATTTATTGATGACCCCAAAAAAGGTTTATGCATAAGTGGGAAACAAGGCAAAATTAATTGAAACACCACCAAAAAAGAAAAAAATAGATACATTTTGGGGAAATATCCATGAAGATCCTATGGACCATAACAAAGATGCTGAAGGGATAGATGAAGTAAAAGAAAGAATATGAAGTTGAAATGCACAGGATATGAAATGGGATGAAATAGTAGCCAGAGAGAGACTGAAACCAAGTTAAGAAAAGCTCTTTTTAATTTATTTATTTAGTTTGTTTAACATTTGTTAACCAGGAAAGTCTGATTTGGAATGAGCCAATTTTCAGCGGAGGCCCAGGGAGAAACACTCCAGACGCATGTCTTTGTAACATGGGAGGAAAATGGAGCACCCGGATGAAACCCACACGAATGCAAAGAAGACACCCAGACTCCACACAGAAGGCACCCCAGGTGAGAATTGAATCAGAGAATCTCTTGCTGTGAGGCAACAATGCTACCGCTGCACCACTGCACCGTCTTAATTGGAAAACCCCAGGCCCAGATGCAATACCTAACTTCTGGTTAAAAGTATTAGTATTAGTATCTTTACATGAAGATTTAGCCATGAGTAAGAACTATTTGTATGGACACCCAGAACAGATGCCAATCTGTTTGACAACAGGAAAAACAATACTTCTACTTAAGAGCAAACCTACAAGCTGTTCTAAAAATGGGTCTATATTAGTTTGCTGAAATCACTCTTCTGCAAACAGAGATTAATCAACTCATATTCAGTGAAAATCACTTCCATGATTCACTAAATACTCCCAAAGGAAAAGAAATACTTGCCCTGCTGCACAGCTTTACTTTTCTCCACTGTAGTGCAATCTCATAGTTGGTATATAGAGTTAGG
>NC_056726.1:1417972146-1418014646 GCF_019279795.1 Protopterus annectens
TGCATGTAAATATAATAGAATAAATGTTAAATATATCATGAATTGTTGTATATACGTGTGCATATGCTGGCACATGAAAAAGTTCCAATGAATGAATATGTAGAATGTGATGCATAAATGTCATAAGATATACAAGAATAAGGATGTGCTAAGTGAATGCAAGTGTAAATGTAGATCACAAGTGCGAAAGCGCATATATGCTTTGTTAAAAATGTTAGGTGTATAAGTATGAATATGGCCTGTAGAAATGTAGAAAATCAAGATATTAAATAATAGTGTAATGTTAGTGTAATTTCCTGCTTTTCAGATACGGTTTAATGGAAACAGTTCCATTCAAGCCTTTTCCTCTGTGAGCTGATAGTCTGCATATCCATTCTAACTCCGCCAACTCAGTGCGATTAATAAGATCACCTAATCTAGTACTTTCTTTTTGGACATGCAGCACTTGATAAAGAAAGACATGTGTTGGTCCTTCGGCAAGAGTATGTTTGGCCAAGGCGCTATAATCCTGCCCCCTGGTCAAGCAATAACTATGATCTCTTATTCGCTCTCTGAGAGATCTGTTCATTTTTCCAACATAGAACACAAAGCAGCTAGTACAATGGGCCACGTAAACCACGTTTTTGGTAGTACAAGTGCTATCACATTTAATAGTCCAAAGATACCCAGTATCAGGATGTCTAAAATAGTGGGATTCGTCTATAGAGTTACATTGAAGGCATGCCCCACATTTTTTAGTATGTTTGAATCCTGTAAATGGAACAAATTTGTGGATCCTGCCACACAAGTGTTGTTTTAAGGTTTTCATGTTTTTAAAAGAAAACCTGGGTGTGGTACCTACAATGTTTCCCACTTTTTCATCAACTGCGAGAATGTTCCAGTTTTTTGTAATGGCAGTCTGTATTGCATTCAAGTTATTACTGAATGGAAGAATGATAGATATTTGTCCTGATGGTATCTTGGTAGGTAGGTGGTTATTGTTGTATTCAATCAAATTGGAAAAATATGGTTGAGCACTTGTTTCCCTAAGATGAGTCATGTTATTGTACACTCTGTTGATTTCCTTGCAAGAATAACCTCTGCTGACAAGGCTTTCTCATAATGTATCCATGTCCTGTTCATAATAGGGGTCTAGGGTGGAAAGTCGAGAGACCCTCATTGCCTGACCCTTTATGATGTTGTTGAAGACACGTGGGTTGTGCATGCTTTGTCTATGCAGAAAGGCAGGTCTGTAGCATTCTTTGCGGTGAACTCGTGTATGCACTTCATTATTAATCTTAAATATTGTTATATCCAGGAAGTCTATTGAAGTATAAGAATGGCTCATTGTGAACTTCAAAAAAGTGCTGTTTGTGTTCAATGTGTCAAAGAATTTTTTGAAGGACTAAGAGGTACCCTTCCATAGGAAGAACAAGTCGTCCACAAACCGTTTATAGAACAAGATGTCAGTATTGCTTATTATGTAGTCATTCTCAAAGGCTGCCATGACCAGGTTTGCATAGCTGTTCGCACAGCTTGTGCCCATCGCTACATCAGTTGTTTGTCTATAACACATGTCATCAAAAAGGAAAACATTGTTTTCTAAGACCAGTTCCATCATTAAAACAAAAAAGTCTGTCTTGTTTTGTGTATACCCCATATGCTGTATCAAGTAGGTTCTAAACATATTTAACCCATCATGGTTCGGGATACAGGTAAAGAGTGATTTGACATCCATAGTTGCAAATAAAATAGTATTCAAGTTTAGATTAACCCAACTATTTAAACATGTATACAGATCCTGTAGAAATTGTTTTGAGTCTTTCAGAATAAATGGTGACTTAGCCAAAATAACTTTTAATTCATGTTCTAGGTACAGTGATATGGGTTCAGTTAGCCAGCCTGAGCCGGCTACAATGGGCCTCAGTTCAGGCTGGTATAAGTTTTTGTGAACTTTGGGTAGCCCTGATATAGTAGGTATCAAAGGACATGTAACGTTCAAATATTTATATAGTTCATTATTAATGTAGCTCATGTCCTTACATTTACATATTTCCTTGGAAATTTGTTCTTGCATATGAAAAACAGCATCCCTAGCTGCTTTGTGTTCTATGTAGGAAAAACGAACAGATCTCTCAGAGAGCGAATAAGAAATCATAGTTATTGCTTGACCAGGGGGCAGGATTATAGTGCCTTGGCCAAACATAGTCTTGCCGAAGGACCAACACATGTCTTTCTTTATCAAGTGCTGCATGTCCAAAAAGAAAGTACTAGATTAGGTGATTTTATTAATCGTACTGAGTTGGCAGAGTAAGAATGGATATGCAGACTATCAGCTCACAGAGGAAAAGGCTTGAATGGAACTGTTTCCATTAAACCGTATCTGAAAAGCAGGAAATTACACTAACATTACACTATCATTTAATATCTTGATTTTCTACATTTCTACAGGCCATATTCATACTTATACACCTAACATTTTTAACAAAGCATATATGCGCTTTCGCACTTGTGATCTACATTTACACTTGCATTCACTTAGCACATCCTTATTCTTGTATATCTTATGACATTTATGCATCACATTCTACATATTCATTCATTGGAACTTTTTCATGTGCCAGCATATACACACGTATATACAACAATTCATGATATATTTAACATTTATTCTATTATATTTACATGCATATATTCTTGGTTATGTTTACTACAATTATTTTTATCATTATCATTATTCACCATTTATTTATTCATTTATTATATTTATTACTACATTTACAACATATTTTTATATACTAACACATTTATTACATTTATATTTACTTTTATATATACATAGTTATATTTATATCTATATCTATATTTACTCAATACTATTATTCTTAACATTGTTATATAGTGTTTTTTATCTATTGTTTATTACACAACTAAATGCAGGCCTTTACAATACTTCAATGAAATATTGCGATGTGTCTTGGTTATTTTTATTTTTATATATGACATATATATATATATATATATTTATATATTATATATACATTTTATGCTTGTATTTTAAATTTTTTATATATGGTTTCAGGGCTACAATGGCTGTTTTTATGATGTCATTTCCTCTTTAAGATGTCATTTCCTTTATGATGCCATTTCCTTTTTATGATGTCATTTCCTTTTCCTGCCCTTTAAATAGGGCAGGAATAAGTTCCTTTGTTGTCTGATGAAGCGGGTGTGTTAATTTTTCCCGCGAAAGCGCTAACCTTTTAAAGTATTCCAATAAAGAAGTCTTCACATTTTTAAAAACGACTGAGCATTATCTGTTTGCACGGAACAACAACCTACTATCCTTTGGATTACATCAAAAATGAGCTTTGGCGTGTATTACTGAAAATTCTATGGTGGCTTCTGTTCAATGCTCGTGAACTTTCAAACACGCTACATACTACGTTTGGATGGTGGACTCTTTGTTTAATGGTTTTACAGTGTGTGTTTAGCAACCACAGGTATTTCTTTATCCAACTAGTTTCTTTCCATCAAGAGTGTTTGCGTTATCTAACGCTTGCTTATTTTTGGATTTATAATGACGCTACACACTATGTTTGGCTTTTTGGGTTCGTTTATATATATATATATATATATATATATATATATATATATATATATTTTTTTTTTTTTTAGTGCTGCCATTCTTGTAATGACAACAGATTGAGTTTGGAGAAAGCTTTGAACTAGATATTTTTGGTGATAATCAACTACAGTATGGCATGCACTTTTTAAATAATCTTTTTTGTGCAATGACATTTTTCTAGAATAAAAAAAAAAACAAGTATGTTTACTTTTAGCTTATCAAGTTGTTCTGTTTCATCAAATGTCTGTTTTATCAAACCTGTTTCATTTTTTCCAGCAATGTTTGAAAAAGCATACTGCCATGAAACATACACTGTCCAGGGCTGGATGGAGCTACACTTGGACAGTTATAGGATACACTGTAGAATTTGATGTGCAATATTTGAAATCCTGACTATATTCCTACTGATGGCTTAATTTTCCCTTGGCTAAAAGAGTCCAGTTAATCACGTTTTGTGTTTTCATTCTGTTTTACAACAATAAATAAATGAAATGATTTAAAATATTTTCCAAAGACCTTTACTGAATTATTACTTGTGACATAGGCAAATTTACATCAGATAAAAGTAATCAAACTGTAATTAACATAACGTTTTGCTTCACATATATATCTTTTAGAATATTTTAGCGCTGTTTGCAGTAATGCACATGACTGACTGTGCCATTGTTTCTGTTTATTACAATGATTACTTTATTTATTTAGCGGGTAGGTATACTGGACTAAAAGTGCTGTTTTTAGCAATAACCTACTTAAAATAAAGCAAATAAAAGAATGAAAGGCAATGGTGCAGCATCATGGTCATTCAGCAGTTACTTTTAGCTGCCGCATTAAGCATCGGTTAGTTTCTAGTTCAGGTTTTGCTGAGGTCTCCCAATCGTTGCTCTGTGTAATGATAAACTGGCTCCTAAGCTATGCATATTCCTTTTTGATACTGTTCTTACAGGGATTTCATATTAAAGTTTTTACATTATATAATATGTTCATGTTTTATGTCCAGCATATATTTAATTAAGAATGAGATTAACAAGCTTTAAAGAACTTCAGCATTTACTGCATTTGATAAAAAAACTATTTTGGGATGATTACTGGAATAATTTATCATGTCTTACTGCATGTGAGATTACAGATGAAGACAGAAGGGGACATTTTTTCAATGTGTTTTGCAGCTGAAACCTGCAGTTCGATGAAATAACTTTTATTCATGAAAAACTGAACAAACTTTCAAACAATTGATAAATTCACAATAAATTTTAATTTTGAACTTGGTGATGTGCTGGAGAATTCTAAATTTCACTACTGTACTATTAACTTCACTGAATATATGACTGTATAAGTGAATGAGTTGCGAAAAAGTAGCCCGAGGTTATAAATATGGAAAAAAATTGAATCAAATGCTGAGAGACATAACTATATGTCAAATATATGATGAACACATACAAAGAACTGTATCAGAAAATAACCTAACATCTGAAAATGCCATAAATATGGGAAGGCATTCATAAATGAATGTGTCCTGATAAAGGAATGAAGATTGTAAAAGTCTTGTACCCATAAGTAACCATGTCTGTCTGCAGGCTGTTTCCTGCTGAAGGTAATATGGTTTGCATCATGTTCTGCTACTAGTGAAAGAAAAGCGGACATGACAAAACCATGGAAAATGTAACCTGGAATGCTGTAACACCATATAGAGACCCATAAATATATCCCAATAACTGCATGACAAACAGCAGGGAAAAATCCTTCCCCTTCACATATGGTGACATATGCAAACAGAATATGGTGTGGGTATATATGCAGCATACCAAGTAGTGTGCAGTTATCATGACATGGTGCAATGTAACCCTATCCCAGAGTGGTATAGGTATATATGGAGCATACCAAGTAGTGTGCAGTCACCATGACATGGTGTAATATTAACACAATTCCAGAGTAGTATAGGTATATATGGAGCATACCAGGTAGTGTGCAGTTACCATGTTACAATGTAACCCAATCCCAGAGTGGTATAGGTATATATGAAGCATACCAGGTAGTGTGCAGTCACCATGACATGGTGCAATGTAATGTGATCCCAGAGTGGTATAGATATATATGGAGCATACCAGGTAGTGTGCAGTCACTATGACATGTTACACTGTAACCTGATCCCAGAGTGATATAGATATATATGGAGCATACCAAGTAGTGTGCAGTCACCATGACATGGTGCAATGTAATGCGATTTCAGAGTGGTATAGATATATATGGAGCATACCAGGTAGTATGCAGTCACCATGACATGGTGCAATGTAATCCAATCCCAGAGTGGTACAGGTATAAATGGAGCATACCAAGTAGTGTGCAGTGACCATGACATGGCACAGTGTAACCCGATCCCAGAGCACGGCCAAGCAGAAACCCACACAAAATGTATGACATGCAGTACCATCACCACCACCACCACCCTCCATGGAAGCTCAACATAGATGTAAACTTAATTCCTAGGATGAGGCTGTCAATTAATTCTCATGAACAGAAACAGTCCTACACCTACAACTGAATGAAAGAGGAAAAATAAAAGATGGAAACAAGGAAAATACTTATTATTCCATTCATGGCATTCTTGCCTAACTTTCTTTTCCCATGCAGGGAGCTCACCAGGGTTCATGGGCTGCAGCTCATCAAACCAATACCTGCACTGTCCCCCTGTTTTGGTGACAGCTGTGGCTGTGGATACCTCCTCAGCTAGGTCATATCAGGCATTCACATTCTTAAATGCACCATGTTAATTGCTCAGTAGGTGCTCCTTGAAACACATATGAAGGAGATAAATTGCTCATTAGGTGCTCCTTGTAACAGATATGAAGGAGATAAATTGCTCATTAGGTGTTCCTTGAAAGAGATATGAAGGAGATAAATTGCTCGGTTGGTGCTCCTTGAAACAGATACTAAGGAGATAATTTGCTCAGTAGGTGCTCCTTGAAACAGATATGAAGGAGATAAATTGCTCAGTAGGTGCTCCTTGAAACAGATTTGAAGGAGATAAATTGCTTAGTAGGTGCTCCTTGCAACAGATATGAAGGAGATAAATTGGTCAGTAGGTGCTCCTTGCAACAGATATGAAGGAGATAAATTGCTCATTAGGTGCTCCTTGTAACAGATATGAAGGAGATAAATTGCTCATTAGGTGTTCCTTGAAAGAGATATGAAGGAGATAAATTGCTCGGTTGGTGCTCCTTGAAACAGATACTAAGGAGATAATTTGCTCAGTAGGTGCTCCTTGAAACAGATATGAAGGAGATAAATTGCTCAGTAGGTGCTCCTTGAAACAGATTTGAAGGAGATAAATTGCTCAGTAGGTGCTCCTTGAAACAGATATGAAGGAGATAAAGCAGTAGCTTGCTGTCCTTCACACACCATGCCGGCAGTATCTGGCAGGCATAAGCCATAGTTGCCGGTCTTCAACATTTTCTTTGCTGAAAATAGTGGCACCTTCATGAGGATCAAGATTAACACCTGGGAACCCAGATAGGAATAGTAAGATAAAATCAATAAAACATCAATGGCAGGGGAGAGGAGAGGTCTGTGACCCTGGAATAGAGACTGGTTTAAGATACAGCAAGAAGAATATGAATGTGTTGTTTACATATAGTTCCATTTGCCAGTTAGCATTCTTTTCTGTGTATTACCTGAATATGTTTTCTCCACATCTTCTTCTTGATATCTCTGCCTACAATAAATAGAAATTCAATGAAAAGCTTTCTAGTTAAAAAAAAAAAGATGGTGGCCTGGGAATCATACCTGCAACATAATTTCTGCACTGTGGCTAATTGTGAAGTAGAGCAACACATGTACCTGTGCAGGTCTCCAGCATTAGCAAGTAATCCCACACTGCAACAGCTAAGCATAGGCAGTAGGCTGCACATTGTGCCAATACTGCATCACAGGAAATTATAGTGATTTATAATCATACAAAGCTATACGGATTCATAGACATAGACGGGAATAGGGATTTATTGACATGCATGCATACAGCTATTCATAGACATGCATTGGTATAGTGATTCATAGACATGCTTGGGGATAGTGATTCATAGGTATGCATGGGTACATGGATTCATAGGCATGAATGGGTACAGTGATTCATAAACATGCATGCATCCTGGCCTAATTTGCCTTTGTGGTGTGTAATTAGGTATAAACTTGCAGAGTTCAGAAGGCACACTGTCATCTTCTAAGCTGCATTTTTACATTTGTTGAGTTGAATTGCACTCTAAAATGAATGGAAATCTGTGTTTTTCCTACATTTCTAAAGATCTGCACCCTTCTATTAGAATTCACAGCACTAAGAGTTGACTACATGGATATGTGTGCATGAATGTGTCTCAAGTCTTTAGAAGGTACTGACAAAAAGATATTCCACATTATAAGAACAACCTGATCCTGTATGTGCCTGTCACTGTTGCACAATTACTATGGCCTGTCAAATTGTATGTCAGCCTATAGTATGGAGTGTAACGGTCATATGCTTACATGTGTTTTCCTCCACCATACTACAGTAGTGCCATATGAAAGGCAGTTACCATGGTGACTCCAATAGCATGGCTCCTATAACAAGTGATGCCCCTAGATCTGCAGCTGTGGATTTACACAATGCAACTGAAGAGGGTATACCTACCATTTTGCAGCCTTGCAGGTGTGTGTGCCTGACATCATCATGTGTCATAGGTTGCTCCTAACATGTGAGAAGCAGTTGGAATCAATCAGCAGATATATACCACAGTATCATCAAGGTGCAATTTCTGCAATCCAGTCTACTGTGGGCATCACTGCTGTGTTATGTAGTATCTGTGAGGCCATGGAGCCCAGAAACACAGTAATGATTGGTCTCTTGAGGTCTGTTTTGGCATATACTGGTTTCATCTCAACCTCCATGCAGAAGATTTCCCATACCAGCATCACCGCACTTACCAGCACTGATGTCCAAGGTCAGGGCAGACACATAATGGAGGTGTCCAAATAGAGAGATAATAAATCAGCAAGCAAAGGAGAGCAGTATTGCTGGAACTGAATTCATACTCAAGTCTTGGTGAGTTCCTTCATGAAGTGGATCCTGTTTTTCACAAAATCTCAAAAAGACGACACTGATATATAGACTGTATTTTATATAGCATATATTATGGACAGAAGTAGGTTAAAAAATAAAAAAAGATAGCTGGATGCACATGATGCAGGATAAAAAAGTGTCCAATCCTAATAGGCATGCTGGTTTGAAGAATACAAAAAATGACAGTGTAGAAACCTCAAGACATGGATGCATTCTTACAATGGGGCTAGGACAGGACAGGCACAGAGTGAAGATGCTCCCCTTGTTGTAGAAGAAGGTAGAAGTCCACAAAAATCACAACAACTGACAGGCCACAAAACAGCCATACAGAGTGGACTATTGAGGATAAGAAAGAAATTGTGTATTGTTACTATTATCCAAGAAGCTCAGAATTTCCAGACAAAAGATATGCAAAATGTCTAAGAGAGAAATTAGAGGCAAGAAAAATACTTGCATAAGAAAAACTGTTAGAAGCTTTAAATGAAACTTTGGGTTCATTAATACAACAGATTTATGAAAAACATTATATAGACCAATATACCTTGAGCCTTTTGGAAAAAGAAGCGACTGAGGAAGTGCAAAAATACAAAAAACAAAATCTTGAGATTTTTGAAACATATAAAAAAGAAATATGGACATGGGAAAGAAAGAGAGATGTGATATGGTGCAATATTTATACAAAGGAGAAAGCCAAGTTAATCAATACTAGAAAACTGCCCCAAAGATATTTGAAGGGAAATACAGACAAGCATCCATGTATGGAAAATGTCACAATACAAAAAATAAGATCACAAACAGGGAATGTAGAACAGAAGAATAGAAAAGCAGAATTTAAAAACAAATTGGTGCTGAAGTTATGGAATACTGGCAAACGGAAGAATTTAAAGTCTAACACAGGTTATATCACAGCATGATGGAACAATGAGTGCCCAAAGTAAAAAAAAAAAAAAAACAGGAGGAGCAGAAGACATCTGAAGAAGAAATATGAATGTGAGAAAGAAAGAGATTTAATATGGTGCAATGTTTGTGCAAAGGAGAAAGCAAAACTAATCAATACATAAAGAGCAGGACTAAAGATATTTCAAAAGAAATACAAACAAAGGCATCCTGATAAGGAAAAATTTAGAATATAAAAAACAAGAAAACAAAGAGGAAATGTAGAAAAAAGGGTCAGTGATGGAGAAGTTAAATAGAAGTAGAAAGTGAGTTTATGGATTACCTGCGAAATGTAGGATATAGTGTAGAAGATCTAACTCTGATAACATGACAGCAAAATAAAGCAATGGATCCCCAAATTAAGGAGAAACCAGTGGAGTGGGAAACATCTGATCAGTTAACATATGAAGATACTTTGGAGCCTTCCATACGAAACCAGTACAAAAGTTCAATTGGAGTTGCACAGCAAGGGAAGGAACAGGAGACTGTGGCAACTTTGGTGCAGTCAGTGTTGTGTAGTGATCGGCCAGTAAGTACCTATATGAAAGAGCAATAGATGGCACAGGATGAAACTGAAGAGAATGTGCAGAAAGATCATCTGGAGGTTTCTGTAGAATGCCCAGAGGAAATGGAGAACAAAGAATGTGGCCTCAGTTTAAAAGAAAATGATCTAATAGAAGAGTTGCTAGATTTAATAGAGATGGAGAAACATATTAAAATCAATGAAAGAAATTGACTACAGAAATTCAATAAAACCCAAAAAGTTAGAAGCTTGATAAAACAAATAAACACAATAATTAGGACTGTCCATTGAGATTCATACGATATAACAGAAGTAAATAGGATATATTGCTGTTCAGCTAAATTAATAACAGATAAATAATCTTACAGTAAGGGAAAGGAAAGGGAGAAATCAAATGCCATCATGGAAGTATCAAAAGGAGAAAATTATAAAGGAAATAGGACAAGAAGAGTCACTGTTAGAAGACTATAGAGGGGGGAACAGATCAACAAAAGTACTCAGAAAGATAGATGTGATAAAAGCTTTGCTTAGTATCAGAACAGATCAAGATCTATCGTATACTATCCAAATTATAAACTATAAATACCAGCACAGGCAAAAAAACTTACAAGATATGCAGACAAATATAATGAAAAAGTACAAAATAAGCAATTTATTGATGACCCCAAAATGTTTTATGGTTAAGTGGGAAACAAGGCAAAAATAATTGAAACACCACCAAAAAAGAAAAAAATAGATACATTTTGGAGAAATATCCATGAAGATCCTACGGACCATAACAAAGATGCTGAAGGGATAGAACAAGTAAAAGAAAGAATAAGAAGTTGAAATACACAGGATATGAAATGGGATGAAATAGTAGCCAGAGAGAGACTGAAACCAAGTTAAGAAAAGCTATTTTTAATTTATTTATTTAGTTTATTTAACATTTGTTAACCAGGAAAGTCCGATTTGAAATGAGACAATTTTCAGCGGAGGCCCAGGGAGAAACACTCCAGACTCATGTCTTTGTAACATGGGAGGAAAATGGAGCACCCAGATGTAACCCACACTAATGCAGAGAAGACACCCAGACTCCGCACAGAAGGCACCGCAGGTGAGAATTGAATCAGAAAATCTCTTGCTGTGAGGCAACAATTCTACCGCTGCACCACTGCACCATCTTAATTGGAAAACCCCAGGCCCAGATGCAATGCCTAACTTCTGGTTAAAAGTATTAGTATTTTTACATGAAGATTTAGCCATGAGTAAGAACTATTTGTATGGACATCCAGAACAGATGCCAATCTGTTTGACAACAGGAAAAACAATACTTCTACTTAAGAGCAAACCTGCAAGCTGTTCTAAAAATGGGTCTATGTTAGTTCGCTGAAGTCACTCTTCAGCGAACAGAGATTCATCGACCCATATTCAGTGAAAATCACTTCCGTGATTCAATGAATACTCCCAGAGAAAATAAATACTTGCCGTGCAGCACAGCTTTACCCTTTTTTCCACTGTAGTGCAATCTCATAGTTGGTATATAGAGTTAGGGGGTTGTGGGGGGAAAACTCCCCACTTGGATGGGTTAGATTTAGCTAGATTTGGGTCGGTTGTGCTGCAGGGCACGTAGTTCTTTGGCCTAGGAGTATTCGGCAAATCATGGAAGTGATTTGCATGGAATACAGGTTGATGAATGGGTGTTCGCTGAAGAGTGATTTCAGCGAACTAATATAGACCCTTAAAAACTGCAGACCAATAATTTGCCTTTTGACGACATATAAACTATACACTGGAATTGATGCCAACAGAGTTTATAGTCATTTAGAAGAAAACTCAATCATGGCATTAGAACAAAAGTGTAACAAAAGAAAAGTGATATGGAATGAAGGATCATTTGTTGTTAAATAAAGCCATAATAGAGAACTCTAAAAGAGGGAAGAATCTAAGAATGGCATGGATGGACTACAAAAAAGCATTTGACAGTATTCTAAATTCATGGATAAAAGTGATTAAAAATGTATAAGATACACTCTGCACTGATCTATTACATTACAGCGACCATGAAACATTGGCAAACCAATTTGAAGATAAGTCATGATAATGGACAAATTATTATTCCAGGGATAAAAATTCAAAGAGGGATATTCCAGGGTGATTCTTTGTCACCGCTGCTCTTTTGTCTTGCCTTTAACCCATTAAGCTGACTACTTAACAGATTAGGTCATAGCTACAATTTGGCTCCCAAAAATCAACAAAGTGGAAAGGCTTCTTATCTTCTTTTTGTGGATGATTTAAAATGGTATGCTTCATCAGATGAGGAACTGAAAGCAAAACTGCAAGTGGTCATAACTTTTTCACTTAAAACAGGTAACTTGCAGCACCATGAAAACATCAGCCTGGGACAGGAATGTGATATTAAAGAACTTGATCAAGAGGGAGTATATAAATATTTGGCAATTGGTGAAGGATCAGCAAGACTAAAATTATTACTGAAAGCGCTGACATCTAGGAACACAGTCTATAAACAAATTTGATCTTCCTGTCCTGACTTACAGTTTTGATTCATAGATTAGTACTAGGCTAACTGCCCATGTGGGTCATTTTAAGCCTTGGCAATTAAGCCATGTGAAAATCAAACCCTGCACCTTGTGTCTGTATAGTAATTATCTTAACAATTATGCCAACCTCCCTCTTGGAGTGACTGACTGGCCCCAAAGGTGTTGGATCGGCTGGACAGGAAAACAAGAAGGATGCTTCATGCATATCAAATGACTTATAAAAATCAGTGTATACCAAGACTATATATTTCCCATTCTGAAGGAGGTATTGACCTCCTCAAAATTGATTACATGTACAGATCTGCAATTGTAGGACTGCATACATATCAGATGACCTCACCAGATCCAAACACAGTGAAAAGTTTTAAAACATGAGGAGAATAAGTCTAAGATGACTTCCCTGCTTAGTTTAGCAAAAGCATATAGATGTCAGAGGGAATGGAAATCAAACCTGAAATAGACAAAATGAACATGCCAAAAAACAAAAGAAAGAATATAAGGTGAATAATCAGATGAGAAGACAATAAATGTGGAAAATGCATAAATATAGTTGTAAGTATAGAAAACTCCTGTTACAACCTCATGTTGATCAGGACTGAATGCAAGAATGGTTAAGGAGAGGTGAATTTAAACCAAAAGATGAAAGGTTAATATTAGTGCCCCAAGACAGTGGATTATGTATACATTTTTTACAAAGTCCATTGAACATGTGGGAAAAACAGACAGCTGTATGTTTTGTAAAACAGAATTGGAAACAGTCGCACATCTTGTTGCTGGTTGTGATATAATAATGGCAGAAGCACTATATACTGAAAAGCATAACAATGCTGCAAGACTGCTGCATTGGTGATTGTGCAAACACAACACCGAAGTAGCTGAAAAACATTGGAAACATGAGCCACAAAGGATTATAGAAAATGATGTTTATTTCATGTGGCATCACCCATTACCAACAGTTCAAAAAGTAGATGCCAGAAAACCAGATATAGTAGTACATGAAAAGAAGACAAAAGTAGCATTGATCATTGAAATTGTTACATCCAGTGAATACAGTGTCTTATGTACAGAGAGACACAAAGTAATAAAATACCAGGATTCACAGGCAGAAACAAGGGCAATGTGGAAGAAAGGATAGCCAGACAGTTCCAATAGTAATAGGAGAGACGGGGTCTTATAAAAAAGAATTTACAATCATATTTAAATATGTTACCAATCCATGTAACCCTGTACGAATTACAGAAGGACTCATTACTGGGTACATTGCAGCTGCTGCAAAGAGCACTTTTAGCTGACATCAAAGACTGAAACAATATTAATTTCATGAACTTTAATCATACTTTCACTTAGGAATGGGGTCCATTCCCACTATGGAATTAGAAACCCAAAAGACTTGGAGAAATTAAAAAAGTGAGAACTATGTAAGGAGGCTATCTGTGAGTACACAGGATTCACCTGCACCTGGACATGTACCTCACTGCCACCTGTAATTGTGGGAGGCCATGACTCTCACAGTCCAGTGGTAGGACACCTCATGTTCAGCCAAAATCTATGTCATAGTCCTGCAGCACACCATACCTTTCAAGGGGGGACCAGCAGTCCTAGTGCCACAATTCAGTATTGTGGTCACAGATTGTGGTCAGCTAGTGACTCCCCACATATTACAAGTGGATATTGTGCATGACATAGAATGTCTTCTCACCCTGGGACACCTGCTTCTGCATCATAGGTTCATAGGACGATACTGGGCTATTGGCTCTGAGGCCCTTATAAGCCTAGGCAAGAATTTTGTCCATGTTCCCACAAAGTTAGCACCTGTTTTTCCTGTCCAGCAGAGACATGAGTGGGATCCCGAGGGGATATTTTCTGTTTCCCATCCAGTTCTCCAGGTTCCTCTTAAAGGGGGCTAGTGAGGCATTCTGCTTGACATGGAGAGGAAGTCTATTCCACAGATGGGGGAGTCATTGGGACACAAATCTATCTCACTAACAAGTTCTATTAATGTTACGGACCAGGTTGAGACCTTGCATTCAGGTTGCGTGAGTGGAGTTTGACTTACTAATATGCAACAATTCCATCACGTCTGAGTCTGAGATGGCCTTGTATGCCAGTCACAGGTCTCCTCTCAGCAGTCTGTATGATACTGAGTAGAGGGGCAGGGTTTTTAGCCTATCTGTATAGGATAGGTGTTTGAGATCCTGGATTTTTCTGGTCAAGAAACTCTCTGGTTTCTCCAACTGCTGCATGTGCTTGGCAAGGTACATGCTGAAGGGGACATTGTACTCATTAATTGGTCTGATAAGGGAGGAGTACAGTGATGTTATAGCTTCCTTGCTCCTGTATGAAATACCCTTACTTATGAGGTAGGCCATGTAAAAAGCCTTCCATACAATGGAGGCAATGTGGTGGTCAAAAGTCAGGTTGCTATCAACCTGGGTGCCCATGTCCCTCATGACTGATTGCATGTATAGTACATTGTTATCAATGTGATAATTAGTAGCGATACCATTTTCTACAAAGAGGATAATGATGCATTTCTTGGCATTCAGTTTGAGGCCATCCTTCTGGCACCAGTCATTAGTTTGGTTAAGGACCTTTTGGAGGATTTTCACATCACTAGGGGAATTTATGACAATGCTCAACTTGCAGTCATCTGCAAACTTGGTCAGCCAGAGATCACTGGTTTTGGCTTTCACCTCAGAAAAGTATATCCCAAACAGTAGAGGTACCAAGAATGATCCTTGGGGTACACTGCTTGTTACGGGTCTACTATTAGAGGTGGCTTCCCCTACTTCAACTGAGTGGGTTATATCAGTGAGCCAGTTAGCTACCCATCTGGTAACATTTGGGTTAATGCCTAGCTGGGAGCGTTTATCTATTATGCCTAAGTGGGAAATAGTGTTGAAGGCTTTGGCTAGGTCAAGGTAGGTGGTATGCACTGTCTTCCCCTCATCCATGCCTTTGCTGACTGTTTTGAAGAAGGCTACCAAGTTTAACAGGCATGAACTCCCTTTGGCAAAACCAAACTGTCTGGGATCAACTGTTTGGAGGTTGCCAATGTCCTTGTTTCCATCTCCTTGTCCTTGGATGAGATACCCTTACTTATGAAGTGTGTCATGTAGAAAGCTTTCCATACAACGGAAGCCACATGGTGGTCAAAATTCAGGTTGCTATCAACCTGGGGGCCCAAATCCCTCACAACTGACTGTGTGCTTAGGACATTGTTATTAATGTGATAATATGTGGGGATGTCACTCTCCCCAAATGTGATGATGATGCATTTTTTGATAATCAGCTTGATACCATGTTTCTGACACCAGTCATTTGTTTAGGTGAAACCATCTTGAAGGATGTCCACATCACTTGGGGAATTTATGACTGTGCCCAGCTTGCAGTCATCTGCAAACTTGGTAAGCCATAGACTACTGGTTTTTGCCTGCACATCAGTGAAGTATATCCAGAATAACAGAGGCCCCAGCACCGATCCCTGGTGTACGCCTCTCGTTACGGCTCTACTGCTTTAGGTGGCTTCCCGTATTTTGATTAAGTGGGTTCTATCATCGAGCCCGTTTGCTACCCATCTGATAACATATGGATTGATGCCTAGTTGAGAGAGTTTGTTTACTCTGCCCAAGTGGAGAATAGTGTCGAAGGCCTTGGCCAGGTCATGGTAGGTGTTGTGCACTGTCTTCCCCTCATCCATGGCTTTGATGACAGTCTCAAAGAAGTCGACCAGATTTAGCAGACATGACCTCCCCTTGACAAAGCTAAATTGTGTGGGGTCGAGTATTTGGAGGTTATCAATGTCCCTTTTAATAAGCTGCTGATCCAATGCATTGTCATTGATGAAGTCGAGGAATTTTTGGGCATTCATGTTTGAGCTAGGATAGGTCTTCCACTCTATAGTTGGGTAGTTAAAGTTGCCCAGGATCAGGCCACTGTCACATAGTTGGACCCCCAGCAAATCACAGGAGAACATAAAATATGACATAGATTACTCACCACCTTGTTTTCCAGCCTTGGACTCCTGTGGTATACCCCATCCATTTTGTGCAGGCTGACAGATGTGTCATTGTGTTCCTAGTCAGTTGTACAAATAATGATGATTGTGACTTATGACACCTTCTCTCTTATTTATTAAATGTTGGAATGCCTGACGCACAGTGGGGCTCAATCACGCACTAACAAACATAGCCTAATATCATTGCTACATGTATCATGTTTGATCTTAGTGACAATGCACTATCACTATATGTTCATCAGGGCCAATAAATCTGAGCCAAGCATCGCTGCTTGAAATGTGCTGCAGTGTACGCCCCCCATCAATGTCTGGGAGAGTGGGTTTGTAACTAACTGGTGTTGCCATGCCACCTCATTCTCATAGGATGATGAGCATGTGTGTAGCTGCCTAGAATTGCTTTGCCACCTCATTCTCATTGGATGATGAGTGGGAGTGCAGCTTCCTGGTGTTGCTCTGCCACCTCATTCTCATTGGATGATGATGATAATGCACATTACCTGCTGGCAAAGTGTGTTCACACTCTAATTGCACAAGTATCCTGGGTCTGACCAATTTGTCTTGTCACCATCATATTATGCAGCACCCAACATGCAAAGAAGATCCTGAAGGTTGTGGCTGGAGCATACTGAAGTGTACCAACCATGTTGAATCAACAGAAGTGGCTTTGAGTAGGCTGAACACATGTTTCATGATATTGTAGGTTTGTATATTTTCATTGTTATACATGAATTCACAGAGATGTGGTCCTACAGAAGTATAATAAGCAAGAGCTCCAGTGGGATTATGGTATCACCTGCAAGAATGTAAGAACATGTCATGGTTACTACCTATGGTCACACTACATATGTTGCCATATGGGTCACAGCACAGTGTTTGCAATTCCCATTTAGATGGCCCTATGAAATGTTTGTATGCATAAAGCAGTGTGGTATGCTAAGCTGTGTACCAGATATGTGAATCATGCAAACTGCCTGGGTTTAGGAAGCCTAGAATAGCTTATGAAGTCCCAGGTACCTATTCATGTAGGAAGTATAATTTCTGTGCCTATATTGATAGTAGTAATCAATTCATGAATCTGGACACTGGTACTAGGTTTGAGTTTAAGAGTATGGCTGACTGTGATACCAGGGATCTGGTTTACTTAGCACACTGCATTGTCTGTTCATCATTCTATGTGAGAAAGATGAATCATAGCCTTAAGGAATATATGAGAGTATACCTTTATTATATTATGATTCAAAATAAGTGTAATGCCTTAGCTAAGCATGTCATTGAAAAAGTGGTTTCCCATGAATTCAGATTTCTGGTGATTGATAGGATTTTTATAAGCTCATGAAATGGTGATTTGAGAAATAAAACTAAGAGATCTGAATTATAATGGATTCTTAGGATGAACTCTGACAGTGGCTCTGGGGTTAATGGTCATGGTTCTTTAAAACCTGTATTAAGATCTCGAGGGCTACAAAAGAAGTAATACTTAGTTATGTATTTATATTTGCATTTTCTAATATGTAAATTTGAATGTGTACATTTTTCCTTTATTTCCTGTTATTATTGCTTAGTTGCATTGTTATTTGGCTGGGGTGAATGATGAGATGTTTGCTAATTTTATTAATTTGTTTTAATGGGAGGGTTTGTATTATTGTGATTTAATTGGCTTGGGTTTGATATATATTTATGTGGAGTTCTACATTGTAATATGGTCTGATGAAGAGATATGTTTTATCATGAAAGCACTTCCCCTGTTGTTTATAATTAAAATATATTTGTTTTTAGCTCTCCTGCTGCGCTTTCAATGTCTGTTTTTTTTATTTTTACGAAATACTTAATAGACATACCAACACTGTTTTACTCAAGTCCAGTTAGCTGTTGCTGTGATTATCTTAATTACGCCAATTTTCTCACCCAGTATCTCTGACAGAGCAGTCTGAAGGGAATCTTTAAAGTCTGCCAGCTTATTACTCTCCCAGAAAATATGTCCCTAATTACCTCCTTCCTTCCCATCACACCTCCAACACCTGCCGTCTAACTAAGGAAAATTCTTTGGAGTCTTCTTGGGGTATAAAAATACCTATGTAAACACTTCCAACTGAAGATCCTAAATCTTCTAGACTTTTTTGCATATTTATTTATTTATTCATTTATTTTATTTTATTTTATTTTTGTTTTACATTTCTTTACCGGGATAGTCCGACTGGACACAGGTTCATTTACAGCAGGGGCCCGGGGAGAAAAGCTCCGTACAAGTAACAATATAGTTAACACGTGTAATACAATTCACAGATGAATTATAATTGCCATAAAGCACTTTTAAACAGAAAAAAGCAATTCTTAATTAAAATGCATAGAGAAAAATACATTTTCAGGTTTGCAGTAGGGATTCCTGAGTTTGTAGCAGAACAACAGAAATCTATTAGAGTAGCTAGTTGTTTGTTGTTACATGAGGTAGGGGTTTTATGTGATGCATGGGCACAGCCAAGAATTCATTGAAGGAGCAGAGGCCAGAGTAGGGGGAAGGTCGTTCCAGTTTCTGGCTAAGTTGTGGGAGAACAGAGGTTTCCCTGCAGAGTTATTGGCTTTAGAGACTCAGAGGAGAGAGTACTCAGAAGAGCAGAGGGGACAATTTGATACATACTGGATTAGAAGTTGGTTTAGGGATGGGGTTTTGTTAGGATAATTCACAATAATTGTAGGCAAGTATCATTTGGTGATAGTTGAGTAGTAGAAGAAGTTCTAATCATTTAAGTTCTCGTAATGCCTGACAGTGATTGGTTTTGAAGGTGGAGTTACTAGCAAATGTAGTGATTTTATTGTAACATGACAAGTCATTCAAGGTCCTGTTTTCTTGTGTGGGTAAAGATTGGTGCAGCGTACATAAGGGTAGACAGTAGGTGTGTTTGGGCTAGTGTAATTTGTGCCTGAGCATAGGTTCATAGGTTCATAGGTTCATACTAGGCTATCTGCCCAAGGGCATTTATAAGCCTAGCCCATAGTTATGTGGCTTTCGCCACCCCTTTAGTTTGAATAAAACTATGCCTATTATTTTGCTGTGCCTCTGTCAAGCAGTGACACTGAAGTAATCCCTGGGGTATATCTGCAATCTCCCATCCATTGGTCAAGATTCCTCTTGAACAAGGCCAGCGAGGTGCTCTGCCTCACATGTACCGGGATTTTGTTCCACAGCATTGGGAGTCTCTGGGTGATGAATCTGTCCCTCCAGCACGTTCTATTAATAACCGTGTCAAGGTTTAAGTCTCCCGCCCTTGTGGTTTTGAGGGATCTAGATTTTTTGAGGTGAAGCATATTCATCAAATCTGGGTTTGACATGGCCTTATATGTCAGGCACAGGTCACCTCTGAGCACGCGGTATGAGACTGAATAGAGCTGGAGTTCTTTCAGTCGGGCAGCATAAGACATATTTTTGAGACCCTTTATCCTTTTGGTGAGGAACTTTTGGGGCCTTTCCAGCTGCTGCAGGTGTCGGGTCAGATACATTCCGAATGGGGCATTGTACTCAATCATAGGTCTAATGAGTGATGAGTACAGGGGGACGATGACCTCCCTTGATCTAGATGTGAATCCCTTCATGATCAGGTAGGCAATGTAGAAGGTTTTCCTAACTGCTTTATCAACATGAGTGTCAAACGAAAGGCTACTGTCAACCTGGGTCCCCAGATCCCTGATGACTTCTTCTGTGCTCAGTGGATTGCCACCTATATGGTAGCTAGGGGTAACCTTGTTTTTCCCGAAGGGTATGACTATGCATTTCTTGGCGTTTAACTTTAGGCCATGGCTCTGGCACCAGTTATCCGTTTCTGTGAGTCCCTTCTGAAGGATATCTGTGTCAGATGTGTTTTCGACTATGGCACCCAGTTTGCAGTCATCTGCAAACTTTGTCAGCCATAACCCTCCTGTGTTTGCTTGTACTTCAGAAAAGTAGATGCCGAACAAGAGTGGACCCAGGACTGAGCCCTGTGGGACACCACTTGTGACAGGCTTTGAGTCTGACATGGCTCCAGCAACTCTGACCCTGTGGGTTCTGTCACTTAGCCAGTTTGCAACCCATCTTGTGATGTATGGGTTTACATTCAAGCTGATGAGTTTTTCGATGATACCTGAGTGGGGTATTGTGTCGAAGGCCTTTGCCAGGTCGAGGTAGGCTGTATGGACTGCCTTTCCTCATCAATGGCCTTGGTGACTGTCTCAAAAGTCAACCAAGTTTAAAAGGCATGATCTGCCTTTGACAAAGCCAAACTGGGTTGGATCCAAAGTCTGCAAGTTCCCTATGTCTTTATTTATGAGTTCCATTATGATCCTCTCCATGGCTTTGCAGATAAGGCTTGTCAAGCTAATGGGACGGTAATTTCCAGGGTCGGTGGAGGCACCGCCCTTGTGAAGTAGGACCACAGTCGCCATGCGCCACTCCTTGGGTACGTATCCTGAGGTGAGGCTAAGATTAAACAGCTGTCCTAACTGTGGGTTTAATTCCTCATTGAGTTCATGGAGCACACAGCTGGGGACACCATCCGGTCCCATGGATGCTGTGTTTTTTGCCTTGGAGAGAGCAGTTCTCACCTGGGCGATAGAGATGTTTGGGGGGGCTACAATCCTCTGGTATAGATATCTCTCCTTTTGGGGGGGGGAGATGTTTGCACTGAACCTGTCAGCCAGTATATTGGCAATGTGTGTAGGTTCAGTAATCTTCACATCATTTTGAACTAATTCTGAGCATATCTGGGAGTTTCCTCCTAGGTTTCTAACATAGCTAAAGAAGGCCTTATGATTGTCTTTTGAGTTCTTGGCGATAATTTTCTGTGTCTGTATAGTGTTCCCACTTTTTTGTGGACCTTTTTGATGGTTTGTGATATATGACATCAAACAGTAGCTTTTTTGTCAATTTCTACACCAAGTTGTTTGGTCTGGTCAGTAGGGGATATGTTAGTACCATTTCTGGCTGTGATTGTAAAAGGTTAATGGGTGGATTTAGTTTTGTTAGGTAATCCAGCTTTCCACTGAGGTAAAGGATTCCTGAGTAAGCTTTAGTAGGGCAGTGAGTGATGGTGCGGAGCAGATGAGAGTTGGGTCATCTGCATATTGTATAAGTGTGGCATTTTAGTTGGATGCATGACGGTTGTTATTAAATATGGAGAAGAGTTGAGAGCCCAATACTGAACCTTGTGGGACTCCTATAGGGGTTGGAAGTAGGGGATATAGTTTGTTTTGCCATTGGACAGATTGTTATCTGTCTGATAGGTAGCTTTTAAGCCAGGCTATAGTGGAAGGGGCGAAGGATAGGGAGGTCATGGAGTCTAGTAGTATAGTACGTGACACCATGTCAAAAGCATTAGATAGGTCTAAAAATATTGCAGATACGAAGTTGTTGTTATTTCTGTGTATGTTAACTGTATTTGCAAAAGAGAGGAGAGCAGTAGTTGTGCTAGGGTGTTGCTGGAAGCCATGTTGTGTGGGTGAGAGAAGATTGTTAAAGTACAGGAATTGCATAACTTGAGAGTAAATACACCTTTCAAGTATTTTAGATAAGGGGGGAGAAATACCTACATCCCCCCATTGTTTCTTTGTGAACTGCTTATCCACTCTCTCTTGCCACTCCTTTTTAACCTCCTGTGATTGATTATTATAGTTATCATGCAATATTTTGAATGCCTTACTAATTATTTATTTTTTAAGAGCAGCTTCTGTTCTAGAGTCTACTATGATCACTACCAGTGCTGGTCTTTCACTTAGGATTCCCCAGTTTCTTTCTTTTGCCTATATACTCTGATATCAATCCTTCATAGGTAAGCAATCTGTAGCCTACAATCCACATAAATTATTGGCCTCTTCCCATTCTATTCCCTTACTTTCTCTAATTATTTGCTCCCAATCTCTTGATTCTTTTGCCAGTTTTTTCCAATAAATTCCACCCTCCTCTTACCTGTTGTCTGTACCTCTACTTGCAGTTATCCTTCTTGGCAGAATCTTTCTCCATTCCCATGTTGGCTTAGTTCTTAGAATACTTTTGGCTGCTTTAAGAGTATAATATTCTGATGGTTAGTTATTCTCCTTACGGATCTGCACCCAAAATCCCAGTCTCTCCTTGTTTTTTAGCTTCTCCCGTTTCATCATCATTCCTTTCCACATTGAATTATACATTTCTGCTTGTGCTGTGTATAGGAGCCTTAACTGTGCAGCTCTGAAATAGACCTTCAAATCGGGTCTGTATCACTTAATTGAATACTCATTTACACGAATACCTAGTCATTGAAGCCTTTTACTAGAACTACCAATTTAACAAATGGTATATTTGTCAAACACAACATTATCGAATAATTGTAGTCGGCCACCTTAACAAAAAGTTACATGTAACAGCATGACTCTGGATCTGAAACATGAAACACTTACAAAACCTAACCATTGTATAAAAATCTAAAACTGACTATTTTAAAAAATATTTCAATAAAATATTAAAAGACATACTTTAAACTTTTTAATTATAAACTTTTCAATTTTTTGACTAAAGTAGTACCTCAAAATCTGATACTTATAAAACTAGGCATAGCCTTACAAATTAAAATGTCTAGTACCTCTAGAAGATCTCTTGTTATCTTCCTTGTTATAGGCTCCCTAAGCATGGCATCAACCCCTTTTACTTTCTGTTGCCTGAGTCATTGAGCTAAAAATATTTATGCTCTGGCATTACTATCAAAAAACAGTTGCTTAACAGCAGTCTTTCTAAACTCATGCATATTATCCAGGTAATTCTTTATTTTCTGCTTAGCATTCTGCAGTTGCTCCTCTTCTTGTTCTAGGAGATTCACCTTATTCTGCAATACTAACATTTGTCAGTCCCTGTAAATTAAATTTATCCTACTCCCTTGCTATATTTTCTGAAAAAAATTCTGTCTTCTCTAATGACTACCGAATAATTTTCACTACCAGTTCCTTACATTCCTCTCTTTTCAACAGATAGGTAGTTTTGTCTTATCTTTTTCCTCTGGCAGAGTGGGAAAACACTTGAATGCTTTCAGAAACATTCATTATCTCCTAGCCATTGAAAGAAGGAAGTTATTGTTGTTGTTGTTGTGTCTTTCGGCTTTTCCCGGTTAGGGGTCGCCACAGCGGAACTCTGGTCCGCTAATGATTGGCAGTAGATTTTTACGTGCCGAGTTGCCAGTTCTGATGCACAACCTTCAATGAGGGTAAGCCCATTCATGCATGTGTCCATGCAGAAGATGCTCTGAGAATCGAACCGTACAGCATCAGAAGGAAGTATTCTGTTTTAATTGCTCTTATCAGATTGTCTCCATGGAGAAATGAGAACCAGATACAGAGTTGCTTCTACAAGCATTTATTTATTTGCTGAAGGAAAAGATTTCTTTTATTCAGTGTTCTTTGTTATATTTGACTTAATGTCGAGAATACATGCACGACCTTTTTTTACAAATACACCTGGCGTAGTATTTCACATAAGACATTCCAAGGTATGCAGTAGTATGGCTTCTCCAGGTGCAGGTAGAATGTACTTGTGAACTCTTACAACCCCTCTAGCATCTATGCAAAGACAAAGAGCTGATACACTGTTTTAAGTACAGGATGGAATGTCCTTTGCCTTTCCTGAATCAGAGGGATACCTAGAGAACAAAATCTCCTTTCCAGTGTTTGGAATATACTTTCCCAGGGAATCTGAGGAACATAATGCATCTATATCTGGAAGAAATGTCCAAAACGAAGCCAAAAACCAGTAAACCAATACTCCCAAAATGAAGGAAATGCAGAGCAAGGCACCACACAAACTCATCTGCTTTCTGCAAAAACTCTTGAATTGTATTAATGAGAGTTGGCTCATTAATATGATTCAAGAGTTTTTGCAGAAAGGAGACAAGTTTGTGTGCTGCCTTGCTCTGCATTTCCTGCATTTTGGGATTATATCTGGAACAAACTCTGCTGTCCCTCTCTGAAAATGGAAGCTACCTAACCCATTTGCCGATCCAGATGTAGTGTTGCTGCCTTCCATGCCACTTTACAAAGATGTGTTAACTATAACACTCCAGTAATATTGAGATGGAGCCCATTTAGTCCTGCTGTCTCAGCACAGTAGAATTATTCAACTGCCATTACAATCTTGCTACAGAAATGGACCTAATCTCATGTGTTGATTCTAGTACTACTTCTTTAAAGGAGGACATGCCCAGGAATTACAGGAGTTCCCCAAAGTATTCCTTCCACCTGACAGTGACCCCAGTGAAAGTCAGCATTTCTGTTTGTTTGGAGAGAACAGTCTGGACAATGCTTCCCTGCCTATGCATCATTGGGTGGCTTCAGGCCTTCTGAATGTCATTCTCCATGCTTGCACCAAACTCCTTTCCCATACACAGGCCTTCAGTATGGTAACTGATATACTTGAACCCTTCCTAGCCTATTTTCCTAACAGTCAAATTGGGCATACTTATGCTAGTAAAATGAGATGATGTTCAGCTGTAAGCTAACAAAAAATTAATTCACTATCATTAAAACAGATTTTCACATCTGATTTTATGATAAAGTTAGATCTTCCATGTGCTTGATGGTGGCATAATTATTTAGTTTTCACACTGTGCTACATTTATTTTAGTGACAGGCTGATATAGGATTTCAGTAATAACTGTAACAAAATAAATAACCTGAAATGAGCAACATCTGGCCAATTACTTTATTAAAACATATAAAAACTCCTGCTTCATATCGTGTTTCATTCATTTAAATATTTACTGTTATGTTGTTGGTCAATGTTTGCCTTTTGTTTGTATCTGCATTGCATTTTGAATCAGATATGATGCTTATCTACTACACCTCAATATTTTGTTGTGCAGTTGTATATTTATTCATTTGTTGGCCAGATGAATAAGCCATGCATCAGTGCTGCTTTTGATTGGTATTCCAGAAGCTCTGATGCAAATGGGGAGTGATGGAATGGTGCTCAGGACGTTACAATGAAGTCTTTAACAGCTCATAACTTTACTCTTCAGTGGTGCCAGACTAATTCATTGTAGGGAAATAATCCTTGCTGGTAGGGAAGAGAAAGACAACCAGGCATCTGATTAATATATAATATAATATAAATATGCCCATATATGTATGCAATAAGGCAGAAGAGGGGTGTATAGTACAGACATTGTTGTACTCCCCAGGGGTAGTGTGAGGCACGAGCCTGTAGGGCGAGAGCCTTCCAGTTCCTTGGCATGTGATAATATCTGTAACATGAATGCCCCAAAAGCTTTATTGCAATTATGAAGTGGACCTCTGTATTTTTGTGTATGATAATTATATGGACTTTATTTTAATGTAAAATGGTTAGATAACTGATAGGTGTGGAATTTTAGTCTGAAATTTTCTTCTTTGTTTGATAAGGCTGAAAGGCTTCTGATAACAGAATATGTATCATCTAGGAGGTGTTTTTTATACTTCTAAGATGTATATGAACAAATGTTTACTGGAAGAACATTAATGAATTTAAAATCAAATGTAGATAGAATATGATTTCCTTTGCTATGGATGTTAAAAATCTGTATAAGAACAGAAAGGGAGGTTGTACGGATTTCAAGTTCAGTAATATCTAGAGTGTCTTGGAAAAAAGTGGGCAGTGGTAACGTCAATACTACTGGAAACCACACCCAGGGCCACTAGATGTCTAGGATCCATCAGCCCCCCGCCTCAACCACAATATCATCAAAAGGACAGAACCTGGAAAGGAAAAGAGAACATTATGATTTCCAGAACCAGCAACAAGGGAACATTAGATAAGGCCTTACCACAAGACTGAGGTCTGGAATTACTTGGCCATTCTGGTCATGGTCATATATATTGGTCATGGACATTGAGGAACAAGTTTTAGGTAAGGGTCTTACATTTATTCCTCAATGCCATAGCAATCTGGAAGTGACTGTAACAGACCTCAAACTATATACTAGAAAATTAAACTTAAAGGTATTTTATCATAACAATGAAGATAACAGAAGAAGTAACCTATATAGCAGGTTGATATCTGTAAATGTGACAAATATAAGATCTACCACAAACCCTTCACATTTTTTAAAAAATACTCAAATCCCACTTATCTAATACAAGGTTATGCTCATGCACTAGCTCAGGATAAATTTCTCTGTTTACTCCCTCTGTCTTACAAGGGTATGCTCATTCTCTAACCTACATAACTTCAAAGATATTTCCTCTCCCCCCACTCTCTCTTCCCAACTTAGCTCTCTTACTTCCCACTATATTCCTAGACTTACCATAGTAACTTTTATACCTTTCCATTTCAATATTTTCTAGGACACCACACTAATTTTTCCTCTCAGGGTTAACATGGTATAATGATTTCAGATGTTTTGAACTCTCATCTTCATATTGTTTGTTATCTCTCGGTACAAATAGCAGACTCCCATGGATATTGCTTGGCCAAAAGTTTCTCCTTTTTATGTTGGTAATTGGAGTCATTTTCCTTGCCTGTCTCTGGGAACGGACACACCTGCTAGTAAACTTAACACAAAGTATGTATTGTATTGATTAGTAAATGTATAAATGTGTGTTATTATTGATATGTTATAGTTAACACCTTGTATGTTTGACTGTGTTTCAATTTACATCTTCTCTTTGTAGATGTCAAGCTTTTCACCCAGGGCCTCTGCTGAAAAAGGACTTTATCCAGTTGGACTTTCCCGGTAAACAAATGTAAAATGAAATAAAATAATAAATAAATATTAACATGGAGTCCATGCAAGTTGCCATCGATGTGGAAGAAGTTTACACAGTGCTTCCACACCATTGCTACACTGAAGCAGTTATACAGGCCTATATCAGAGTCAGGGAAACTGATTTACTTGCTAGTGTTCTCAGCATCCTGGTTAGTAACGATCATTTTAAATTTAACAATTACTACAAGCAAAACACTGGGATGAAAATGGGACAGCCATGGTTGTCAACCTAGCTAGTATTGCTATGGGAAAATGGGAGGCAGAAACTCTATTCAGTTCCATACTCCAAAAACCCAGAAGACGCTACTATCATTTCATAGACAATATTTTATTCTAAGGGAAAGGGACAATGACTGATTGTCTGAATTCTGTAAATGGATTAATAGTTCTCTCTCCTTCTTCCATTTTACACCAGTCAGAGCCAGGAATCAGTTAGCTATCTAGATTTAACTATTTCAAAAGAAAAGTAGACAGATACTGTTTACTATGACTGCTATAGAAAACCCAATAGGGTCAGCATGCTGTGACACCATAGCGTCATGCACCCACACATGACCAACAGACATATTGTGAAACTGCAGGGCAGTGGACTCATTCCCACCACAGACTTAATAGTAAGAAATGACTTATGAGGGCATACAAAGGGCACATCACAGACTCTACCTCATAAACATAAGGAACAATATGACTCTTTCATGGCATTCTACTAGCAGATCATGGAGGCAGTCGTAAAGCACAGGGTCATTATAGTGGATAACAGGCAGCTAAATGAGATTCTGAAAACAGGATCATGTTCTGCCTTCAAGAAAGTGAAGACTATACAAGGATTCCTGGAAAGTAAACTGTTATGGCCTAGTCAGGCCCTCAGAGGCACATAAAAGTGCTAACCTCCTGATTGTAGGCTGTGTCCTTACATGAGTGGTTCTGATCAGTCCTCTTACCCTATCTCAAAGGTAGTGCACAAAAGTTCCCTCTATGGGACTTGTGGCATTGAAATGCTGGTCTGCAGACCACAGTGTAAAACATGTAGCATGATTTATATTAGTAAGACTGTCAACAAACTGAAAAGATGTATTGCACTGGACTTATTGGAGATTAGATCACATATTTTAAGGAAACCTCTAGCCTAGCATCTCTCAGAATCCCCTGACTACCAGGGATTTTCTTTCCATAGCTTGAACATTATATCCTTGGAACTCATAGAGGGTGATAAGAATGCTGTTTTAGAAAAAGTGAGCTTGTGTGACAGATAAAACTGAAAGCATATACTGCCCTTAGTTTCAACACAAGCTGCTGCATTAAAAGTGCTCTGATATACTCTGTTGCATATTGCCTGCTCAGAGGCGATCTCTGCTTAACATACAAGGCCATGTCAAACCCAGTGCTGTTGGACATGCTACACTTAAAGAAATCCCAATCCCTCAGAGCCACATGCTCCAGGGATCTATACCTGGTCATCACAATGAACAAAACATGCTGGAGGGATAGGTTCCTGACCCTGAAACTCCCCATACTCTGGGATAGACTGCCCTTACTTGTCAGGCTGAGTGCCTCTTTGGCCCTCTTCAAAATTAACCTTGACGATTGGATTGGAGATAGGAAATTCACCCCGGGGATCATGTCAGTTGCCCTGCTAGATAGGGGACCAGGGAAGTAAATATTCTGTGAAGAAATAGCCAGGGAGTTGTTATGGTTAGGCTGGTATAGGCCCTAGGGCTGATAGCCTAGTACCAACCTATGAACCTATGAACATGTAACATGGAGAGGCACTGAGAACACCGGTAAACTGGAGTATCACAATGGAAAGGAAGATGAATGGCATTTCCTTTCCAGACTCACTTTGTAATTAACTTCACCTACTTTTTCTATCATCTTAGAAGTACCTTGCAATCTGGCAAGAAAATTGTTCTGAGCAGTGTATAGCAATACAAGCACTTTAACTCCTGCCTTAATAGCTGCATGATGCGTGCTTGTGTTGTATACTTTCTGCTGTGATTTCTGTGTTCTTTCTGTCTGTTCTATCAGACTCTTAATGGGAGTATTTTCCTCATCCCATGCTTACTTTGCTGTATCTGTCAAGACTAGAGGATGTCTGACAAATAACAGTTCTAGTGGAGTAAATCTGGTTGAGACTTAGGGTCCTTCCTTAAGCAGCTGGTCCCATTTATTTCATCCTGTTCCATAGATGTTTGGAGTATAAATTCCAAAGTTTTGTTTAAGCTTTCAGTAAGCCCATCTCTTTGAGGGTGGTATGCAAATGTTCTCACATGCTTCACCTTCATGAATTGGAAGAGTCTGTGCATTACTCTAGGTATGAAAGCAATGCCCTGGTCAGTAAGGATTCTCTGTGAAGTCCCTCTCTGGGAAATAGCAGTAATAATTCTTTCGCTGCTGACTTGGAATTTACTCTTCATAAGGGCATCACTTCTGGAAACTTTGTTGCATAATCCCTGATTAGCAATATGTACTAGTGACCTTTACTTGACTTACCAATGGACATAGTAGACCGACTTGTGATGCATTCAAATAGGACTTCTGTTATAGACAAGACTGCTGAAGAGCTCTTAAACCCTGGCATCTGATGCTGTCATTTTCAGTCTTCCTCAGCAATCCAATGCGGACACATATTCCAGACTTCAGATTCAACCCACAAGTTCTTCCCTCTACCCATAATGCCTTAGTCCATCCCTGTTACCTCAGATATCATTTGCCACCATCAGGCCCAGATGCAGATTCTACTCTTGAGCTGTTATTAATGATGAATCATAAGTTTATCTTCAAACACTTTGTTTTTCCTGTCGGGTCGTTACTATTGTTACACATAGTACTGCTTTTTTCTTAACCATACCAGGTATTCTACTTACCTGTTTAATTAAGGTAATTCTTTTATATCACCATTGTTGGTAATGTTTTGTCTTTCTAAATATATATATATAGACACACACACACACACACACACACACACACACACACACACACACACACACACACAAATATAGAGATATAAACTTTCTTTCACTGTATTGCTTAAATTGTCTTACTCACCACTAGTGTGTTGCCTTTTTATATTGGTGTACATTGACCTTGTTAGCATGTCGAATAAACCGATAGGCTTCAAAAAATGCACTTCTTGTGGCCATAAGATTCTGAATTTGTATATCCACAAAGAGTGCATTTATTACCTCAAGGCCAGTCATCAGGATGCAAACTGTTCGGTTTGTTCCACTTTTAATCCCAGGGTCTTGGCTGACCACCGTAATAAATTTATATAACTGGGTCTTCTCCTCCCTGCTTCTACTACATATTTAGAGGCACCAACTCCCTCTAAAATGGCTAAATCCACTCAGTAGGATCTGAGGAAATGCTCCCCACTGAAGTCCCCTGGGGCTTTGTAGGAGCCACCCTCTAAGAGATGTACGTTTTTGGATCCGACTGTGCTGGATCCTAAGATCCGACCTTCTGATGTGACATCTTCTGACCTGAAAGTTTTGGCTTCAATAATTATATCTGCAAGTCTGACAGTGTCATCTTCGGATGATAGGTCAGCAGCTCTGAAGACTGGCACATCACAAAGTGGCTATATTATACATCAGAGATATACTATTAACCCCATATCTCCTACTCTGCAATCCCCTTTGTTACAGACACCTAAGAGATATTCCAGATCTCCATCCACAATCTCCTCCAGATCTTCCAGAAGTCTATCAGAAGCAGATGTGGATAGAATGATTTGAAAAATTTTCAGACCTCAGATTCAGATGAGGATCATTCTGACTCCATCCCCTATAGGATCTATGAGCCTTCCTACTGCATCCCACAATATTCTTACTCCTTCTCCAATCTGCCTAATTGCTTCAGAGCCCCCCCAGGATCCAAAATCGCTGATCAGAAGAAGATTTCTTCTTTGACTCTGATGGTATCCCTGACTGGTTACAATTCACAGCCCTGCCCTTTGGGCTCACCACAACCCCCAGGATGTTTACCAAATGCATGGCATTGGCAGCTGCTCATCTGAGACTCAAAGGATTCCTAGTGTTTCTGTATCTGGATGCCTGGTTCCTGACCTCCCTCTCCAGGTATCTCCTTCGATATAGCAGGGACGATTTGCTCCTGATTTGCCAGTCATTGGGGATAACAGTAACTATACTAGATCAAAGCTAACAGAAGTCCAGAGACTGGGTTCATTGGTGCACTGCTGGACACAACAACACAGGTAGCATCACTACAGTTTCATTGTATATTCAGTATCAGGAATCAGGCTCATTTATTTATTTCCCAGCTGTGTCCTCCAGCAAGATCAGTCCCTGAAGCACTAGGTTCCATGGCAGTAGTCACTGTATTGCTTCTCTTGGCTCATTTATTTATGCATGTTATTCAGTGGACTCTGGCTGTTCAGTGGTACATTCTTCATCAACCCCTGTCCTTTCTTGTCAAGCTTACTCTGCTTTGCAAGTAATACATTCAGTGGTGGATCCAACTGGATGCCATTTATTTAGGCTGACTCTTTGTTCTCCCACTGGCAACAGCCACAGTAACCATGTTCACCTCCCAACTGGGGTGGAGGGGGCATGTATTGGGAAGGATGGTCCAAGGCATGTTATCCCCCCAAAAGACCAACCTGCATATCAACATTCTAAAGATGACAGCAGTTCTACTTGCATTGTGGGCATTACAAGAGGTTCTTCCTCTAGGGACTATTGCAATTCAGACAAACAGTATCAACAAACAAGGAGGAACCTTATCCTAAACCCCTCTGCAGAGAGGCCATGAAAGTGCAGTAATGGGCCATCTCATCAGACCACTTTCTAATTGCAATGCACATTCCAGGGAAAACTATCATTTTAGCAGACAAACTAAACAGATCCATTCTGATGCCTAACTATTGGTCTCAATCAATTTGTGGCAGAAATGGTTTTCCATCACTGGGGCCAACCTTGCTGTGACCTCTTTGCATCTTTCCACAAGTGCATCAGGTACTTTGCTTTTATCCCCATCAAGGGGAGTCACCGAGAGATGCTCTAATCCACGTTTGGCCCTTCAGTTTTCTTTATGCTTATCCCCTTCTCTGTTTGATTCCCAAATTTCTGAAGAAGGTAAGTTGGCTGAAAAGCACAGTCATCCTCATTGCCCCCTTCTGGCCTCAACAAATTTTGCTCCCCTTCCTATGGTCTCACCTTCATTATCCTCCATGGATACTGTAGCCAACCCCTGGATCTCCTTTGTCTACAATCAAGGATTCAACATTCCAACTTACAGGCCCTCCAACTAACAGCATGGTTTCTCCACTTCCAGTAATGGCCAGACAGCCCAGGCTGTCTTCCCCTGTATGTAAGAGTATTTTGGCTTCACAAAAATAATCTACTAAGAAAGTTTACAGGAGTAAGTAGAAAATATTTTCTCTTTGGGCTTTGAATAATGAGCTTGACTCTTTTTCTGCTTCAGTGTCTGCAGTGCTCAATTTTTAGCAACCCTTTTTAAAGAAGGAACTATTTTCTCTAACTTTAAACTTCACTTAGCAGCTATTTCTAAGTTTCACACAGGATAAAGAAATTATTCATAGGCTTTGTCAAAATTATGCAAAGCATTCCTGAAGGTCAGTTTTCTTCTCAGACCACCAATAAATGATCCTTCACCCACTTGGGATCTTAGCATTGTGCTACAAGCCCTAACTCAGAAACCTTTTTAACTTTCAGCTAAAATTGATTTGATATTCCTGTCATGGAAAACAGCCTTTTTTAGTAACCATTACTTCTGCAAAGAGAATATCTGAACTTCAGGTTCTTTCCTCAAAAAACCCTTATATCATTTTTCATAATGCTAGGGTTACCTTATGGACAAACCCCTCTTTTTTACCCAAAGTGTCTTCTGAAAGCAATATTAATCAATCCATTCATTTACCTGTTTTCTTTCCAAATTTTTCAAATAAAGGGAAGCACATGCTTCATCGCCTTGATTTACACACACAGTTAACATTTTTATCTTCACAGGATAAAACAAATGAGAAAATCAGATCAACTTTTTGTCACCTTTTCACCAAAAAGGCTGGGTATCAAATTTTTAAGGTTACTCTAAGACTGTGTGTCTCTAAGCAAACCATCTCTTCCTGGATTTATCAGGCCATTTCTTTTTATTTGTCTCATGGTAAATGTCTTTCCTCATCAATAAAGTCTCATTCTACCAGAGCTGTTGACTCCTCTAGTGTTTTTTCAAGGGTTGGATACCAATTCCATCTATGAGGTTGCTACTTGGTCTTCTGATCTTACTTTCCCTGGGTATCACAAGTTGGATATTATTTCCAGGGCCAGCGCTGGCTTTCCCAGGGCTATCATGCATGGCTTTCTGGAGGGCTTTTCTGTGCTGACCTCTTCCCAGGGTTTCCCTTGAGCCTTTCTACTCTGCCTTAGGTTATGAATACTGCAACAGTGATATGGATGGACATAGTACAGTTGTGTAAAATCTTACAATAACAGTAGGTGCCCTTCTCTTCACTGTTGCAGTATTCCGTTCCTCCATCCCGCCCCCTTTGCTTTAGCCTGTTCTTTCTTATCGTTCTGCCTGAGGGGCTCTTCTCCTTGTTCTCCTTTCCTCCTTCTGAATGCATATGTTTTTCCTGGCTCCTAGGGACATTTTTCTCTCCCTGTGACTTTTCCATTTCTGAGTTTGTTCATCCATACGTCAACTTTATGCCCTATACCTTCTGCTGGGAGCAGACACGTGATGTACATCTCCTATACTGTAAGTACTAAAGGCTTTGATATACTGGCCAGATGTTGGGCCCTCTTTGGCAGAGATCCATTAGACTATGAATACTGTAATAGTGAAGAGAAGGACATCTACTGTCATGGTAAAATTTTATACAACTGTGCTTTTTTATTATAGAATGATTTGTGGAGAACCACATTTAATGTAAACACTGCATACCGTGAAATAAGACAAATCATCTCTAAGAAATACTGGCATCTGACTGCAAGACAGACGTAAACATACAGTAACCCTGATTCCCAGTATCTTTTAAGTGATGACAGTGAATATGAAAGGCATCAGAATGTTACAAAACAGGTGCAAAACTATAGACTCTCTAAAAAGGAACTGGTGAATATTGCAATATTACATGCATGTAAAATAACCATTTCACATTGATAACTATTGCACTGGTGGTGGTGGTGTTAGGACGGGAGGACAACTGCGTCTGAAAAATCTTCGGCCTCTTCAGTCAGTTTTTCTTACAGATTAGTTTCACTTCTGTTGTTATCCAGAAGTGTTTGAAAAGGACAGTAGTGAACCACAAATATGACAGAGCAGGGATGTGGAATATGGTGGTCTTCTGATATAAAGCATGGCATATTGGCTTTAAAAATATCAATAGCCCTAGTAAGGACAAACTTTTTTTATTCTATTCCCCAGTCTGTGATTTGCCAATGTAAAGAAAGTTGTCAGACTAGATATTGTATTTGACAGATCGTATCCTACTACAGAAAGCAATATGAGAACCAATAAAGTATTAGCATAACAAATTAACATTCCAGTTAAGCTAGTCACCAGTTCACTGGTACTCAGTGAGGCATTTGCAGCCCCTGATGCCCAATTCAATGGATTTGCAGGCCTATACTGAGACCCGTTCGGAGTCCAGTATGCTGCAAAACTCTTCTTCAACTATGGAACCTGTGGATGTCTCTACCTTAGATGGGTCCGGAGCCGCTGAGCAGGCACTGGCTTCTGAGGAAGTTCTTCGCACTATCGATGTTCGACCCAAACTGGTGACTTCTTTTGCGTCTTCAGTTCTGTCTAAACCTACCGAGTTTTTAAAGCCAAGAGTACGTGCAATGCCTAGAAAACCGACCACCAAAGCGCATGCACCTGCTCGCTTGCCACAACATCAAATGCTTAAAATGGCAGAAGACCTTATTATGCTGATTAGGGAAAGTCAGCCTTCCCCTGCTAAGAGAAAAAGAGACCAGTCCCCAGCAGCTTCAAGAGACCAAGAGTCCAATGACTCTAAGGTATCTGATTATGAAGACATGCCCTTATCTGCTTATGATGATTCAGATGCAGAGGAATCCATTCCCTCTGCCTCTCCTCCATAGGACTTTTCGTTTGGTGAAACCTTACATACTTTAAGAGAGCATTTCCACTGGGAATGCCAAGAGTATCCTCAGTCCAAAAAGAGGCTCAGAGAATTTCTAGATTTGCCACAACATAGGCCTTTAGCAATACCCCTAGTCCTGGAAGTTGATGTCTTTATGGAATCCAGTCTTACTCCTGATACTTTACCCCCTGCTCCTAGGAAACCAGACAGGTACTACAGAGTACCTCACTCTAACAAATTTCTTTTCAAAAATCCTACTGCTGACCTAGAGATAATTTCCCAGAGGCCTAAATGTATCAAGGCAACTACAGCTAAGAATCCCACCCCTTCAGACAGGGATTCCAGAGCTTTGGACAGATGGGGTAAGAAAGTATATACCTCTGCAACTCTCGCCATTAGGGCTTTGAAATGTCAGTTTCACATGCTGAAGTACCAGCAACATATTATGGAACGTATTAAGCAAAAAGTAGCAATCTTTACAGATTGTGCAGAAAATAAAGAATTTCAAGAGCTTATGCATTCTGCAAGACAAGTCAGCAAGCATACATTGCAGTGTGACTTTGATGCCCTAGAAGCATCTTGCAGGGCAGCAGTCACTGGTTCTGTACTGAGAAGACATGCTTGGCTTAAGGAGCAGACCTTGCCAGACCATGTCAAATCAAAGTTATTAGATGCTCCTTTGAACAAGGGCAATCTGTTTGGCACCAAAGCAGAAGAGGTTCTTAAAAAGATGGAAGAAAAAGCTAAATCTATGCAGACAGTCAAAGAATCTTTACAAGTACAGCTTCCTAGATTCAGTAGACATTGCCCCTCAAAACACTGGTCCAGTCCAGCCCCCTCCAGGCCATCTCAAATTAGACCCAGGGGAAACAGCCCCCCCCCCGACTACAGTCTCAGGGTATGCAGAGATCTAAGCAATGGAGTGCCTCCACCTCCAAAGCAGGGAGTGCTAAGCCATCTCCTTACGGAAAGAATTTGCAATGACTTCTCTACTCCACTCCCCACCTCTGCCCAACTGCTTGCGCCCTTAGGAGGAAAACATGTCCTTCATGCAAAAAACTGGATGTCCATCACCAAAGACCGATGGGTCCTCAACATTGTATCCCAGGGGTACAAATTTTATTTCCACTATCTGCCAACCCCAAAAGGGTTCCCAGACCTTCCTCCAAACCAGTGGGCATAAGCACAAAACCAAGTCCTATCTCTGCTCTCTATCAGGGCAATTCAACTGGTTCTGGTGGAGTATATAGGTCAATGATTCTATTCCAGAGTTTTCCTGGTACGCAGAAAAGAGGACTCTTGGTGCCCAATCCTAGATCATTCAATTCTCAACACTTTCCTGGTGGTACAAAAATTCTAAATGCTCACCCTGCAGTAGCTTCTATCTATGCTAGCCAAAGATGCCTGGTTAGTCACCCTAGACTTAAAAGAAGCATATCTGCACATCCCTATAAGGGAGTCATGCAAGAAATATCTACCTTTAAGGGCCAGATCTATGCATTATCAGTTCTCTGCACTTCCCTTTGGCTTTTCCACTGCTCCCAGAGTATTCAAAAAATGCCTGCTTACTGCAGACAGACAAATATCCAAATTTACCCATACGTGGATGACTGCCTGATACAGCCGGACAGTCAGAAATTGCTATTGAAGCACCTGACATTTGTAAAAAACCTTCTCACATCCCTGGGGTACACCATCAATGAAAAGAAATCAAAACTAGTCCCCAGTCAAAAGATTGCATTCCTAGGAGCAATCTTGGACACAGCATCCCAGATGGCATTCCTCACTTCAGAAAAACAAGCCTATCTAACAAACTATTTTACTCAAATGGCCACCAGAACCCAGCTATCTGCAAGGAAAATCCTGCAGGCCCTAGGGTTCATGGCTTCATGCATCCTCATCCTACTAATTCCATATGTCAGACTGCATATGAGGAAACTTCAATGGCACTTAAAAAGTCTTTGGTGCCAACATTCTCAGGACCTGGAAACCATCATTCCTATCATACCCTGTCTTAAGGACAGAGTTTCATTGGTGGACAGCAGCATGCAACCACAACAAGAGACTGCCCTTTACTCAACCCCCACTATCCAGACCCTAACCACAGACACATCAGACTATGCCTGAGGAGCACACACATGGAAGGCAAATGCATTCAGGACCACTGGAGCCCAAGTCAAATCTGCACATCGACCAAAAAGAGATGCTAGCAATGCAGCACACCCTGAAAGTTTTCAGATCCCTACTCTGTCCAGGACACCTGCTAATAAAAGCAAACAACACCACAGTTATGTGGTACATCAACAAGTGGGGGGGGGCACTCTTACCCACTTTGCGGGTTAGCCATGGCCCTGTGAAACATGGCCTTGGACATGCAAGTCCATCTGCAAGCTCAATTCCTGCCAGGCAAACAAAACTCACTGGTAGATGACTTAAGCAGAAATCTCCTAGACCCACATGAGTGGCAATTAGAGCCCAGCACCTTCAATCTTCTGATTCAGAAATGGGGGACCCCAGAGGTGGATCACTTTGCCTTCCCCTGAAACCACAAGCTCAGCAAATTCTGCACCAGGAATCCTCACAGCAGGGCCTGGAAAGTGGATGCCCTATCTTTTCCATGGGTAAAACTCTCAATCTATGCCTTTCCCCCTCTGCCCCTTCTCCCAAGAGTATTACTCAAGATAAGACAGGACAGACCAAGGACAGTTCTGATTGCCCTGGACTGGCCACACCAGCACTGGTACCCGTTCCTGTGCAGCCTGTCACTGATGCCACCCTGGCGCCTACACCAGAACCCAACCAAGCTCTCTAAGCAGGAGGGATAGATTTTGCATCAGCAACTGCAAACCTTAAATCTTGCAGTCTGGCTTATTCCTTGAATTCTCCCCCAGCAACCCTAAGCAAGCAGGTACTAGACATCATTCTTGAAGCCAGCAGACCCATTACAAGAAAATCCTATGCTGATAAGTGGAAAAGATACTGCTCCTGGATTCAATCTAAAGGAGAGGACACAACTCTGCCCTACCTGCCTCTAATCCTGGATTACTTAGCAAATCTACTCCACAAAGGCCTGTCCTTCTCCTCCATTAAGATGCATGTCTCAGCCATTTCAGCTCATTACAACAGTGAGCCACCTTTCTTTTCACACCCTCTTATCAAACAGTTCATGATAGGGGCACACAACTTAAGGCCACCAAGGAGAGCACCCAACCCTGCTTGGACCTGAACTTTGTACTGGAAAAGCTCATGCTTCCCCCCTTTGAACCTGCAGCATCAGTAGAGTTAAAATTCCTCTCTTGGAAAACAGCCACACTTCTGGCAATCACTTCAGCTAGAAGAGTGTCTGAGCTACAAGCACTTATGGCTGTGGAACACTTCATTATTTTCCATGCTGACAGGGTTTCCCTCAGGACTAACCCTTCCTTTATGCCTAAAGTGGTGTCCAGTGTGACTCTCAACCATTCCATACATTTGCCAACCTTCTTCCCTAATCCTCAAAATAAAGAGGAAAGGATCCTGCACTCCTTGGACATGTACAGATAGTTCAAATTCTACCTTGATAGGACTAAGCCCTTCAGAAAATCTGACCAGTTACTAGTCAGCTTTGCAACAGGGGCAGAGGGCAATGCCATTTCAAAACACTTTCCAAATGGATAGCAGACTGCATCCATTTCTGCTGCAAGCACCATGGGAAACCAACCCCTTTGGGGGGTGAGGACACACTCCACTAGAGCAACATCTACCTCTACAGCATTTATCAGGGGAGTCCCTACCAGCAACATCTTGGAAGCTGCTACCTGGAGTTCTGTACACACCTTCACCAAGTATTACCACCTGCCTATCTTTTCCAAATCTAGGGAAGGTTTTGCAGCAGCAGTCCTGCAAGGCATTCTAGCCAGCCCTAACTCTTCTTGACTGCTTCCACCCTTCTTCAGCTTTGGGAATCTACCCAAGTGTGATGACTGCAACAGTGAAACATGAAGAACACAGTACAGTTGTGTACACTTCCCATGAATGTAGATGTTCGAGTGTATTCACTGTTGCAGTCCTGGTTTCCCTCCCTCCAGCCCCCTGGTTTCTCTCTCTCTCTCTCTCCTCTCCTCTCTATGGCTTTACTCACCCCTTTCATGGGTATTGGTATTTACTTTTTACTGGTGATGTTTTCCCCCACCATAACTTTGCTCTCTATTTGGGGCAAGAAAAACTGATGTAATGGCGTTGTCTGCCTGTTTTTATACCCCTGCCAACCTGACATAAGTCCTGGAGTGACAGCATCCAACGCAGAAATACTAAGTCTCTGGTATTTGGGCCAACTGACGGCTACCTGCAGGCAGATATCCCAAGTGTGACGACTGCAACAGTGAATACACTCGAACATCTACATTTATGGTAAGTGTACACAACTGTACTTCTGTCTTTCCTGGTTTATTAGTGCTTTTATTTTATGACGTGTTCACTACCTTCCCACCCCCCCCCCCCGTATGATGATTCTCTGAGTGGAAGATCTTTGAATCTGTTTTGGATGAATAATGTAGCCATCTTGCAGTTATTTTATTTGAAAGTACAGTCAGCTTCTTATTTCTGCATAAGAAGCATCCATGCTCTTTGGATTTGTGAGATTATGTTCATTAAAGTATTTTCTAGCTGATGCAAATTTCCCATTAAGGGGTATTTGCCCACGTATATGGGTGTTCTTGTCTTGGGCCCATGTTTATTTCTGTTGTGAGCAGGATTTCAAGTTTGAGACAATTTCAATTTATTTTGAATAAAGGAATAGTCATCTCAAGAATATTCATTATTTTCCACTGTAATAAAATAGTTACTGCACTTCTGCAAAACAATTGTCATCTGATAATCCTCAGTAAAGTTATCCAGATAAAATGTGTGTAAAATAAATTGTTGAGACATTTTGTTATTAGCAGGCCTGGATATCATTTCCTTGCAGTGATCCCTTAACTTCAGCAGAGTGAGGATCCTTCCTTCCCTTCCTTTAATCTCAAAAAACTCAGATTGTTAGTATGTGAATTAAATTTTAAGTACCCCTCATTTGTTATGAGTGGATTAGGATGTCAGCTCAGATTTCCAAGTAAATGTCTCCAGGTTTTGCTTTATGTAGAAGTGATAGCTAATAGTATTTCTAAGTACACTGATTTCACTCTTACAGTTTGTGTCTTTCTTATTCATCAATATTGTTTCTTTGATCTTTGCTGTATCATGAACAATGTGATGCTAGCCCCGTAATCTGTTAGTTTTGGTAGCAACTAACTTTTCCTTCATCTAAACTTCTGCTGGATTATCTCACATGATTGACAGCTATAAGACAATTATTATCAGTACTTTTTGACTATTGGTCACAGTTACATGACGATAAAGGTAATCAGCTGCACTGCTGTTTTCATCTGACCTTATTTGACTGTTTTTGTGTTTTATTTCAGGCCCCTCCACAGCTATATTCTTAGACATTATGGTCAGTTTTTGTGAGAAATCTCTTCAAATTAACACTCTTGTGCTTATCGAACTGTATATAATGACGTCAGTCTAAAGTATTTAAGAACAACCATTTTATGCTAAAATTTCCAGTTACAAAGTCTGTTTAACCTTTTTAGGGCTATGACGTCCTGATGATTTGCAACAGTTTTAGAGTTAGAGTAGGTAGTGAGAGGAGTGCAGGGAAGCACAGATTCCCATGTCAATAGCTGATGTTATGTTGGGGCACATTCTGTCCATAGCCTATTAGAATATATTGTTGTGAATTGCAGGTGATCCTGTAGTTAGTAAAATGGAGTAAGGCTGTAAGCTGTTAATGAACTGCTTCCTGTTGTCAGAAGTATAGAGTTTGATCCCCTCCACCTCTCTTTGCCCACTGTAACTTTATACAAGTCATTAACCCAGACAGTGCTCCTGAGCTTTCACTGGAAAAGGACATTTCATCCAGAGTTCATATCTGGTTAACAAATGGGCAAAATAAAAATGTGTCCAGAACAGAGTATGTTGCTGACCTTGGATTCATGTTTCAGCCTTGGTGCCTATATCATGCATTAAGTACTTGGTGATCACTATGTTTTATTTAGTGCATGCACTTATTTGTTAATCAGATTAGACCTATAGATTACAATAGATTTATTTAAGGAGTGATCATGGAGAACTGCCTGATTAAGTTATTTGCTCAAAATCTCACTTGATATATGGAATGGTTGAGTTTTTATAAAAAGTATGACAATAGGATGAAGCTCATAAACATTTCATAGCCTTAATTCTGTGTGATATCCTGCTAAATCAAACAATGCAAGAGAATATAAGGCACTGTCAGAAATGTGAGATACACATTTATACAGACTGTGTACAGCTGGATACTAGTATGTACTCCCCCTTATCCATAGCGCAGAAGGCAGTCTGGGCGTTTATACTTTTACACAATGTGCACAACAAAGCAGCACCATGCACCTTGCTTGCAAATAGCACTCAAGGCATTGTGGGTGGTTATAGTTTGACTGAAGATGTGTAACTTTGTAGCACATTGTACCCTTCTTAAGAATAATACACAAAACATTTTGGGTGGTTATAGTTTGACTTTGAAGATGTGTAACTTTGATTCACCTTGTACCCTTCTTGTGAAAAATACACAAAACATTTTGGGTGGTTATAGTTTGACTTTGAAGATGTGTAATTTTGTATCACCTTGTACCCTTCTTGTGAATAATACACAGGATATTTTGGGTGGTTATACTTGTACTGTGACGCTACTCAACAAGAGAGCACTATGTCTCCTGCACCAACACACAACCTTATACTGGGATCACAGCTGTACAGCACAATATGAAAATGCTGACCTCAAGTTCTCTGGACCATTTCTAGTATAGTGGCATAAACAGTAAAGTTTGAAAATGTAATAAATTATGTTTACTCATTGTCTATTCATGTAATAATAATGTTTTTCATTTGGGCTTTGGCTTTGTGACTGATGTCTTAAAACTATG
>NC_056726.1:1418019646-1418082146 GCF_019279795.1 Protopterus annectens
TGCAGGAAAAAGTGCAATATGGAAAATACAGACCAGGCTAAGAGGGAATACTGCTTGGATAACAAAAAGGCTGAGAGCAGTAGCAGTAGCAAAGAACAGGGCATCAGAGACACTCTACCAGCTTATGGAAAGAACCTCAGTAGATGGCACAAAAGAAAAAAAAAGTGTATCAGGTTCAGGGCCGGTGTTAGCATTTTGGGGGCCCCCAGCAAATGTCAAGTTGGGGGCCCCCTAGGCACTTCCAGTATAAGTATCATCCTAACAATGCCATCCATCCTAAGCAACCCTTTATTTCATGCTGCAAACTTTTAGGAGTAGTATCCACAGACAGACCTGCAGCTACAAGCTTTTACATTACAACAGGCCTATGTATCACACTATCACTATGCTGAGCTGTCTAACAAAGAGGCAGTTAGAGTTACTGGCACTTAGCTGCAACAGTGATACATTGCAACAAGTCTATGTACAGGTCTGGACTTAAAGTGAAATGATTACTGGACCTACATTTCAACACCCCCCCCACACACACACACACACCCTTCAGTCCTCACCTCCGAGTCCTTCTCCTTTTGTGCTTCCCCCATACCATTCACATTACTTTTTCTTCCTTTTCTCACATTTTGCCGTACTCTAAGCTTTTTCAAGAAGCCATAACTTTCTATATGATCTGAAGTGCATTTTACACAACCTTTTCATCCAATAATAGCTTGAACAGAAATTATGTTTAAGGAAAGAAATTCACTGTTGTGGTACAGCTTTAGTTTTCCTTGCATCCTTCAACACACCTTTCCTGAACAAGACAGCCCAGTAATAACCATTTAGGAAATAACTCAAGTCAGGGCCCAAGAAGCCACAGGTTTACAGATGGTCTGGGATGCATTTTAGAGCATTTTCTCAACATTTTACTCTAATGGTTGCCTAAATAAAAATTATGAAGAAAAAAAGAATGTCAGTCTTTTTTTTTCTTTCAAGGCATAATTTGTGCCCAAGGCTTAATTTTCAAAGCTGACAAAATTGTAGCTTAGAGTAAACTAACAAGCCAGTAGTTGTGAGAATATTTAAGTCTTCTCTGGAAATACTGCTTACCTCCCTAACCCTCTAAAAAAGACAAGTCCACTGCCTATGCATCCCTCTGGTGTTAGACTGGGATGAAAGCAGAGATTTAAATTGCCTTTGTCATATATTTCAAGTGACTGATGATATACATATACATAGCATGTTCTTCACCCCAGCTGTCAAAGGTAGCCACATGTATATGTGCCTAGTACGTGATTGTGAGAATGATTTCAGTAATATTCAAATTTGTTGCTCCTAGACAGTACACCTCTCACACAAGCTATAGTAACCTTCTTTGTACACCTCTGAGGTCTGTGAGAAACACTGCCCTCAGCTCAAACACAAGCTATAATGACTTCATGTACGCACCTCTAAGGTTTGACTCTGATGAAAATCAAAGATGTAATATCCACACAATCTCCAGCCCCTCATAACCCGGAGCAGCTTTATGTACACACACACACATTTCAACAGGGCTGGTTTTAGAATGGGTGTGGTTGTAAACAGAGGCTATTATTAGCTTTATCCTAAAAGGGTCATATCTCAGCACCATTCAGGTTAAACAGCGTATTCAGAAAATTGACACATTTTTCTCCAACAAGCAACAGCTTTGGTGGGGGCCCCATAGAGGCAAGGATGATAAAGGAGTCCCCATTATCCATTTAGACAGTCTGGTGAGTGGAGGCAACCAAACTCCAAGAATATCTAAGTGTCGGAATGTTCTGTGATATATGTTATGTCTTACTTTGAAATATAATTACTTGTTAGGTACATTTTTTACTGATGCACAAGAATAATGTCTGTGTCCTGGCATTATTGGGTGCATGCACAGATAAAAATCAGTGATGTTTTACACACACACACACACACACACACTAACATGCATAAGCCACAGCAGTACTAGTTATGTACTTATTTCAGCAAACAGCAATGCCTTGTGCAACATTGGTACTGCCACACCAGATTAGTCACTGCTGTTTAGCAGTCATCAAACAGCAGAAGCAGTAAGATTTATTTCATCGAGGAGTAATGCATACTTGTCACTGTCCCTACTTTCACAGACCTTCCCTGATTTTGTTCATACTTTTGCTTTCTCCTTCGTAAAAAGTCTGATTTGCTGGTAAATCATTCAGGATTACAGTCAATCAATCCAGACATCTGAGTTTTATATTTATTGTCCAAAACTAGATGTTGATGCAAAATACGTTATACTAGTAACTTTTAAGTGAATTAGAGAAATATTTAAACATATTTATGATTCTGAGCATTTATTCTATTATTTTTGGGAATTATACTGAATTCTTAAGTAAAGAAATTGAGTTATAGTTATCTGGTGTTCTGGTATTAGTTATAAAACTACCTGAAAGAGAAACTATCCCTGATGATCGGAAGCATTAGCTCTTCTTAAAATCCAAAGTTTGCACTGAGGTAAGTCACTCTGGGCTGCTGATCCCTCTAGTGCTTATATTGTTCATGTTCATTATCATCTTCATCCTAACAGGGTCATATCACAGCCCTGTTCATGTTAAAGAGCATAATTAGGAAATTAATGCATTTTTCATTCCTCATTTTTCCCCAGTCAGCAGCAGCTTTTGTGGGGCCCCCACACAGACGAAGATGATTAAGGGGCCCCCTGCAGCCATGGTTTTGCAGGGACTAAAAGCTGGCTATGTAGTTAGTTTTAGTGGAGAAAATGTCCAAAAGCAGGGTTTAACTAAGCCAGGAGCACTATGTCTGTAGTAAAATATTTAATGGCATTCCGATGCCTGTTACTTGACAAAACACCATTACTACAACCAGAAATATCTTTGAATTTTAAAGGAGATATAAATAAAAGTTATTACCCTCATAGTTTAAGTATGCAAGACTGCTGCACTAACTTTTGTTGGCTTTACAGATGTGACAAAATATCAGGATAAGATAACTTGCTGTGGTTGGGGGCCCCCAGGGAACAGGGGGCCCCCAGCGACCGCAGGGTTCGCTGGTGCCTAAAACCGGCTATGTCAGGTTGCAAGGCAAAAACAGAAAGATAAAAATGATAGTAATAAGACACCTTTCACATGTTAAAAGGTTAACAGAAGGTTACTAGGCCAACGACCCTAGAGCCCTTACAAGCAAAACCATATTTATCCTGAGTTGCCCAATTGTCAGTGGTTATTTGAGAGACGTTCACATGGTGATTAATACTGACTGCCTCTATCCATGAGGGACATGGGTGCCTCCCTAGGAATGAATTTGCCATGACCCATTCAATGATTTAAGTTGTGTTTAAAGAGGGTCAGGGAAGGGATCTGTTTCACAATAATTGGATGCTTGTTCCAGAGAATTGGCAGTCTCGAGAAGATATATCTGTCTCTCCAGCATGATCTAGTCATGTCAGAGACTAGGTTAAGATCCTTAGAATGAGTGAATATCATGCAGTTTGATTTATAAAAGTCTTGCATTTCCATCAGGGCAGGGTTGGATACTGCCCTGTAAGCCAGGAACAGGTCACTCTTTACCAGCCTGTAGAAGACAGAATACAGTGACAGGGCTTTCAGACTTTCTGGGTAGGACCTGTTTTGTGTACCCTGTATTTTCTTGGTGAGAAACCTCTATAGTGTCTCCAGTTGTTGCAGATGTCTGGTGAGGTACATGCAGAAGAGAGCACTGTACTCAATTATTGGCCTGGTGAGTGCCAAGTATAATTGAATTATAACATTCTTAGATCTAGATGTGATGCCTTTACTCATGAGATGTGTCACATAGAAGGATTTCCTTACTACTGTAGATAGGTGGTTGCTGAAGTTCAGATTGCTATCAACCTGAGTAGCCAGATCATGTATCACTGGGTCTACACATAGGGGGTGCTATCTGTAATTTAATTTGCAGGAATGTCTTAACTAATCTCAACTGGGTTGGGTGCAGAACTACGTCTTTGTTGATAAAGTCCACAATAATTATTTCCATGGCCTTGCAGATAACGCTAGTTAATCTTATTGGTATATAATTTCCAAGGTTAGTTAATGGTCCACCTTTGTATAGAGGGATTACTGTTGCTGTTCTCCATTGTGTTACAACACAATTCAGTTCACAAGCTGCAGTTAATCAGGGATTCAAGTGGGTCTGCTCAGTCATGTTTTAAGTTGTATAAAAGGCAACCTGGGATGTTGTCTGGTCCCACTGTTGCCATTTTTTTTTGGCCTTGGAAATTGCAGAGATAATCTGATCTCTTGAGATAATAGGCTGAGGAATGATAGCAGGTATACTTTAGAGGATGACCAGAGGGGACATGGGGGGTGAAGTTTGTCCAAAATCTGTCAGCTAGCAGGTTGGCTATTACCTCCAGTTGAATATGGGTGGCGCCACCCACAACCATTTCAGCATATAGTTGGGTATTCCCTTTTAGAGTGTGGATGTAGTTTAAGAATGCCTTGTAAATATCCTTAGCTAAGGAGGCTATTATTGCTCTGTAATTAGCTTTGGAAGGCTTGATAAGATCTCTAATTTGTTTCTTAAAGCCAGAGAGGGAATTTTTCCCCTGCTGACCCAGTTCCCTCTTGTTCTTGGACGTTAGTTTCTTTCTCTTGTTGTATAGCCTGTTTATACTAGGGGTCCACCAGGGTGGCTTGTTTTTTGGCAAGACCTGGTTTTAATCAGGTCAGGCACAACCGATTCTATACAACTGCTTAAGTAGTTATACAGGACAATGGTGTATATCTCTGCATAGAAGACTGTATTATCTACGTTCAGGATTTCAGATGACTAGAGAGTTCTGAGATTCCTAAAAACATAAGTTGCCTGTTTTCTTGTTTATTTTTACTATGTATTGCTTCTTCTTACCATTTATTGCACTTTTTATTGTCTGCTGCCAGCTTTATTACTGTATTTTATTACTATAAATAAACTGCACTGTTGTACTGCAACTGCCTTACTGGGCTTGTTAAATAATTTTAGTTACTATTTTCACTCTTTGTAAAGCTTTTTTAGCCATGTTCACTGTTTGAAAGGTATTAACTGGAAACTTTCTCCATTTAAGTTCATAGGTTCATGGGTGTGCACTTGGCTAATCGCCCTGGAGCCTTTACAAACCTAGCCCATAGAAGTACCCTGGCATTGTGCCACCCCAAGTTAGTTCCCAGTGCCTCTATCAAGTAGACCCACTGGAGTGATCCCCGGGGTGAACTTTCTATTACCCATACACTCATCAAGATTTCTCTTGAAGAGGGACAGCGAGGTACTGTGCTTGATATGTATAGGAAATCTATTCTAGCGCATGGGCAGTCTCTGGGTGATGAATCTGTCCCTCCAGCATGTTCTGTTGATTGTGGTAATGAGGTTGAGGTCTCTGGAGCATGTGGTGTGGCGGGATTGGGATTTCTTTAGATGTAGCATTTCCAACAGAGCTGGGTCAGGCATGGCTTTGTAAGTCAAGCAGAGAACGCCTCTAAATAGGCGATATGAGACAGAGAATAACTGGAGTCTTTTGAGTCTGTCCATGTAGGACATGTATTTAATGCCTAGGATCCTTTTTATGAGGTACTTCTGTGGCCTCTCCAGCTGTTGCTGGTGTCTAGTGAGGTACATGCCAAATGGGCATTGTATCCAATGATTGTTCAAATGAGGGAAGAGTAGAGAGAGAGGATGACCTCTTTCTTCCTGGATGCAAAACCCTTGGTAATGAGATGTGCCACATAGAAGGACTTTCTGACCAGAGTGGCAATGTGGTGGTCGAAGAAAAGGTTGCTGTCAACCTGCGCCCCCAGATCTTTTATAACACCTTCAGTGTTCAAATGGGCTCCCATCAATGTGGTAATTAGTGGGAACTGAGTTTTTGCCAAACGGGATGATGATGCATTTTTTGGCATTAAGCTTAAGGCCATGGTTTCAACATCAGTCATTGGTCTCAGTGAGGCCTTTCTGTAGGATGTCTGCATCACTTGGGGAGTTAATAATGACTCGCAGCTTGCGGTTCTCTGTGGACTTGGTCAGCCAGAGTCCCTTTGTGTTGGTCTTGTCTACTGAGAAGTAGATGCTGAACAAAAAAAGGACCCACGACTGATCCCTGTGGGACTCCACTTATTACTGGTTGGCAGTCTGACTTGGAGTTCACTACATTCACACTGTGTGTTCTATCTGTGAGCCAGTTTGCAACCCACCTAGTGATATAGGCGTTGATGCCTAGTTTGGTGAGTTTATCAATAATTCCTGAGTGAAGATTGGTATCAAAGGCCTTGTCCCGATCGAGGTAGGCTATATGCACTGCCTTACCTTCATCCACATCCCTGGTGACTGACTCAAAAAAGTCAACCAGGTTGAGCAGACATGATCTCCCTTTCACAAAGTCAAACTGCGTGGGGTCCAGAGTTTGGAGATTTCCTATATTTTTGTTAAGCAGGTCCATGATGATGTGCTCCATAGCTTTACATATCAGAGTCATCAGGCTAAAGGGCTGATAATTCCCAGGGTCTGTAGTCACTCCCCCTTTATGGAAAGGGATGACTGTAGCAGAGCGCCATTCAGTAGGGACAAAGCCTGAGGTGAGGCTGTGACTGAACAGGGCACACAGATGTGGTGCAAGTTCACTTTGTAGTTCATGTAGAACACAGCCAGGGATATTATTTTGTCCCAAGGAAACTGTATTCCTGGCCTTGAGCAGTGCAGCTTTAACCTATGCTGCAGTAATGCTGGATGCCTGGCATTCTTCTGATATTGTGATTGGTCCTTTGGAGCGGGGGTAAATTTGGCACTGAATCTGTCGGTCAGTATGTTGGCAATATTTGTTGGCTCAGAATAAGAGGTACCATTTTTCAGTAACTCAGAGCAAATCTGGGTATTGCCATAGAGGTTCTTGATATAACAATAGAAGGCTTTGTGATTGTTTTTAGTGTCTGCCGCGATTCTGCCTTCATAGTTGGCTTTAGAGGATTTGATGAGTTGTTGAGGCTAATAAGGGAGTTTTTCCAGTCTTGGGACTTCACCTTTTTCTACAACAGTTTCTATCTTCTGTTGTAGAGTTTATTAATGGCTGGCAACCACCACATTGGCTTCCTTTTTTTGGAGGAGAGTGTCTTGGTTCTGTTGGGTATGGCTAGTTCCATGCATTTATGTACATGTTCATACAGTGCATTGGTGAATGATTTGACAGTCATGCAGCTATTTTTCATTGGCATGGATGCCATAAAGTTAGCCACCTCTGTTTTTAGGAGTTCAAAGTCAACTTTGGAGAAGTTTACCAAGGTGGATACCTTTGCCAGGGGTGTGGGTGAGATGTGGATTTTGATGGTGATTAGTTTATGGTCGGATCTGACCAGGGAGGGATTGACTATTGGTGTAGAGCAATGGTCACCCATGTTAGTAATAACCAGGTCAAAGATGTTACTTCCTCTAGTGGGGGTCAGAAGGAGCTGGTCCAGGGCATTAGAACTGATAAATTCCAGGAAGTGTTGGGCCAGTGTATTGGTGCCTGAGTAGTTTTCCCATTTGATGGAGTGATAGTTGATGTCTCCTAGCAGTGTTGGGGTTGGAGCTTGACAGATTACAGGGTGCTTAGGAGCATGGAGTGAGAGTCAAGGGACATGATTGCGGACCTATAGCAGGCTATGACGTGGATTGCCATCTTACCCAATGATAGTTGTACCTGAAGTATCTCAGATGTGTTTTGCTGGGCTACTAGTCTGGAGGTGTGCATATCCTTTAGGAATAAGGAGACACCACCATTTTTGGCGCTTTGGTCCATGTTTCAGGGCCGAAAGGTGTGGAATGAGTTATAGTCTGGTAGCACAGGGGTGCTTTCTGACGCTTTAAACCAGGTCTTCATTGCATCACAAATGTCGATGTTCTCCATTTTGAGGAGTGCTTCGAGTGAGTGCAGTTTGAGATTTAGACTTCTAGCATTGACCAGCATGACCCTCAGATTGCATTAATTTATAGCAGTTACAGTGGTAACTTGGTCTTTGTAACACTACCTAAAAAAGGCACTATACAGGTTGCAAGATCCTTAGCCAGTACCCAGAAACCCAGGAGTGACAGATGCAGGCTATCTCTGGCAAACCATCGATATCTGTCAATCATGTCATCCCAATCAGACAGATACTGGATCCCTTTAGAATGACATCAGAAACTTAGCCAATTGTTGAAATCAATTGTTTTTTGTTTCTACTGTGGTATTATTCTGGGTGATGGTAGGAAACTGCTCTGGACTAGTGTCATACCTGACTGGGCCACATAATCCAAGAGCTCCACCATGTCTCTTTTCATGTAGTTCAGGGAGGTGCATCTCAGGTCATTCACACCCATATGGACAATGACAGAGTCATACTTGTACTTGTTATGGAGTGACCTGAGTGCTTGCGTTATGTGTTGGATTCTGGCAGCTGATAGACAGTTGACTGTTACCGTTTCCTTATTCAACCTACTGAGTGGGACATCTGTGTGCCTCTCTACTGAGTCACATATGATTAGTGTATTGGGCAAGGTGTTTAGCCTTAGGGCCTTAGGTTGAGAGGTACACTATGGAGGTGAGATTTCAGATGACTAGAGGCTTCTGAACTTTCTAAAAACCATACGTTGCCTGTTTCCGTGCTTATTTTTATTATTTATTGCTGATCTTTATCATTTATTGTACTTGTTATTGTCTGCTGCCATCTTTTTTTACTGTATTTTATTACTATAACAAACTGCACTGCTGTAGTGCAACTGTCTGCTTTAATGGGCCTTTTAAATCGTTTTAGTTACTGTTTTCACTGTTTGCAAAACTTTTTTAGCCATTTTCACTATTTGAAAGGTATTAAATGGACATTTTCCCTATTTGTTAAGCATCTGTTTGTTCTGATTTCCCTGCCAGTGAGTGTATCATACAACTGCCTTATTTGCAGTTAAAATCATTCTCTATAGTCTCCTGGCTGTTTTTGTTTAAAACTTATTTGCTGTCTAACTGCTGTTTTTCTGCTGTGGTAAACATTTCTGTAGTGTTTTATGCTTAAAATAGTGTAGCTAGTAGCTGTAGCATAGAGCAGACTCAGGGTTGCTGTTCCTGGGCCTGGTTATTTGTTTGTAGTGGCTGCTTGTTCTGTTCATTTTCCAGGCCATCTTGGATTAGTCTGCACTTTGTGAGAGGACTGTGCTGATTGGTCCCTGGCTGTTAATGCTTGGCTAGTCTAGGGCTTGGATTAAGCACCTCATTAGTCTTTTTGAACTTTTTTATAGTTGTTTTAGATTTTAACCTTCTGGTATTTAATCCACAACCTTTGAGTAGGTTTCTGCAGCACCACAGACTGATGCACAACTGTGCACCATAGCTTGTCAGATAACTCTGACAAATTTTCCCTTAGATCCAGCTGTATCCCAACAGAGTAGTTCCTCACTTTTAGCACATTTCTGTGCAAAGAGGCTAGATTTCTGTTACTAGAATCTACCTTTTGTAGTATTTAAACCCCGCATTTGAGATGGTTTGGGATTGTTTGTACATCACACGCCACATATGTACTATGTTTAACCCATTGCAAGATATTCCAGCTACAAATTTTCCCTTAGTAGCACTTGTGTGTTCACATAGTAGTACTCCTCTTGACCTTGCACCCTTTATCCCTTTACCTCTCTCTGGCCTCTCTCCCACAGATTCTGACAAATATGAATGGGCAATTCTCTATGGTTTCTCCTGCCAGTTTGGTTGATATCAGCATCCTGAGACAGTATAGCTACTGTCTCATGTACAGGGACAACCTTTTACTACGACCACATAGGAGCACAATTTGTGAGAAATGCAATTACATTAAGAACTTAGAGTCTATGCTCTCTCCCTTACAAGCCAGTATATCTGGCATTGAGAAGGTTGTCAATACAAACACCACCCACACCTATACAACACACACCCACATATGCTGAGGTCCTCAACAAAAACATACCCAAACAAAAGAGACCTCCGAGGCAAAAACATACAGGAACTCCCCTTCCCACCATGCCACACACCTGTGTCTCACAGCCACTAAGGCCTAAACATAAAGCCAACATATTAGTCACAGCAGACTCCACTGTGAGACACACAGATATGTCACTCACCAGGCTGGATTAAGAGAAAGTCATCGTTAGTTTTTTGTCAGGTATCAGAATCTGTTATATCACCCATGAGCTCAAGTCTCTCCACAACAGGTACTGTTATGACTGCCATAGTCCATGTTGGTGTCAATGACTTGAGATGTACCTCCCTGGACTATATGAAGAGAGACATGCTCAAGTCCCTGGCAGGTATGTTCCTAGCCTTAAGCAGCATTCTGCCTTCACCCAGAATGATGCCTCAATACAAACAGAAAATGACTGAGTTTTACAATTAGCTTAGTTTCTGGTGTCATTCCAAAGGGATCCAGTACCTGATAGGCTGGGAAGACATGATTGACAGACTACAATGCTTTACCAGAGATGGCCTGTATCTGTCTGCCTTGGGCTATAGGCTTCTGGAAAAAGGTATTACCTTCCCCATAGTGCCTTTTTAAGGAATGCCATTTGTTCAAAACTACCAACATGAAAATTTAATCAAAACGCAAATTAAAAGTCATGCTGCTAAATGCTAGGAGTCTAAACATGAAAGTGCACTAATTGCAAGCATTCTTAACCCTGGCAGATGCTAACATTTGTGCAGTCACAGAAACCTGGTTCAAAGCTGTGGAGAGCATGCCAGTCATACCAGGTTACTCATCCTATCATGCATTCAGAACCCAAACCATAGGCAGCAAAGCAAAAGGACATGGAGATGCAATATATATTAAAGACATACACATCTCCAGGCTGGTCAAACAGTATGAAACAGTATAACTCCCAGGAGACACTGCAAGTGCAGTTAACCAGTGAAAAGAATCCTATTCAAATCATAGCTAACTACATGCCCCCAACTTTGACTCAAGATGCCCACTCCACTTAACTGGACCTCTTTGAATCTATCAAGATTCAACAATTTACCCTGAACCTGGGTGACTTTAACTATCCAGTCAGAGACTGGAAAGCTACTCATGCCAAAACACAAATGCCCAGAGATTTCTTGATTTTGTCAATGCAAATGCTTTGGCCAGTGGGTCAACACCAGCACAACTAGTGATGATAACTTCTCCAATGCTGATTACAAACTCCAGAGAGAAGGGATAAGCAGCTTCACAGTCCCTTCCCTCTCTATAGGAACTGGCATATACAGTGGATATAAAAACTTTACACACCCATGTTAAAATGACAGGTTTTTGTGATATAAAAACAATGACACCACAATAAATCATTTCAAAACTTTTCCCACCTTTAATGTGACCTGTAACCTTTACAATTCAACTGAAAAACAAACAAATCTGTTAGGGGAAAAAATATAAAAAATAAAAAATGTACAATAAGCTGGTTGCATAAGTGTGCAAACCCTTAAACTAATACTTTGTTGAAGCAACTTTTGATTTAATTACAGCATTCTGTCTTCTTGAGTACACACCTGCCATCAACTAAACAGACTCTGATTAATCCCAAATAAAGAAATTATAGACCCATCAGCTTAACTAGCCTTATCTGCAAGGCCATGGAACAGATTATTATGGAGTTTATTAACAAGGACTTTGGAAACTTCCAAATACTCGATCCCACACAGTTTGGTTTAATCAATGGGAGGTCATGGCTGTTAAATTTGGTTGACCTCTTTGAGATAGTCACCAAAGCCATGGACAAGGGCAAGACAGTGCACAACACCTACTGTGACCTGGCCAAAGCCTTTGATACTATTCCCCACTCGGGTATAATCAATAAACTCTCTCAACTAGACATCAATCCATATGTTACCAGATAGGTAGCAAACTGGCTCACTGATAGTACCCACCAAGTCAAAATAGAGGAAGCCACCTCAAGCAGTAGACCCGTAATGAGTGGTGTACCCCAGGCATCAGTCTTGGACCCTCTGTTGTTTGGGATATACTTTTCTGAGGTTAAGGCTGTTGCTCATCTGGTCAGGACAAAACAGACAAGCAGTTGTGGGGTCTGTTCAAGCAGCTTTATTGTACACAAACACATCAGGATTGAGGCTTTGTAACTCAAACTTAAATAAACTTATAAACAGATTGACTGCCACATTCATACATGGTAGCACTCTGGCTGTTCTCTCAAAATGACACTGCTGCCTGCATGTGCTTGGTATTTATACTGCACATCCGTCACTTGGAAATGCTTCTTAAAGTTACAACAGTCACACACTGTTCTACATCCTCCCTCTTTGAGAAATTATTCATACAGCAATAACGTTGAATGGCATGCAACTGTACAAAATAATCTTTTGTCATGCAGTTATACAAAACCAGATACACATGAAACAATCATGTCCAGGTTGCTGCATATTTCACAGTGGGTTTCGAGATATGAGCAAATCCTGTGATAAAAAAAATATAGGTAGGTTTAGCAATGGGACTGTCTCTACAGAATGTTTATTTCTGGGGACATCAGGGACATTATCAGGAATGGGAGTTGTTGTCAAGACATGTTATGCCTCCGGAATATTGGATTGCTCTGAAATATACAGTCTGTATCAAAGGTACGATGCTGTGATATCAGCTCTGTTACAGGAAGATGGCTGTGGTTTCGCCTGTATTCCACACCCTCTGCCTCTACTAGGTAGGATCTCAGCTCGGCGCAAACATCTGTCACTTGACCAATCTGGTCAACGCCTTTCACCATTTTCATCCTTGCAGTCTCTCCTTTCTCCAACAGATGGAAAAATCTGCTCTTCTTGTCATAACTGGATGTCTGCAAAGATCTCTTTTTAAACAACTGGGCTGTCATGGGGTATGTTTCTGAGATTGATTAGATTCAAAAAGATATCAGTATTGTCACATTTTGACCTTTCAAGTAATTGCTTTGCACTCTGTACTGCATGTTCAGCTAGACCGTTTGACTGCAGATATTCAGGAATTAGGTTTAGTTGAAGTGGCTCACTTTGTAAATGCAGTTTTGTACTATTAACACAGTGAACAAGAGGAAAGCATTTTATCAATGTCTTTTGATAGAGAAGTCCAAAATACTAGGCCTCTCACCCTTCTTTTGGTAGAGTCAGAACCTGGGTGGCCACGATGTAAAATTTGGATATACTCATGTTGTAAGGAAGTAGGAACAGCTATTTTAGGAACTTTGAAAATGATACCCTCTTCCATCAACATCTCATCTCAATAAGGAAAGTAATGTTGTACTTCTGGCAGTACACAAGATTGCTTTGACAGCCATCTGACATCAATGAAGTGACTGAGCTTTGGCAAAACTGGATCAGTCTTTGTATGATCTCTCAGCTGATCTAATCTCATAAAAGAAAAATTATGCAGCTCCATGACATCAAAGTCAAAATTCGCTTCATCATGCTGTTCCGTAGTATTTTTGGGCACTCGGGATAGGGTGAAAAAACAAGAAATGGTAAGATAAACTGATGAACAAAAAAGACTGTTGCCAGGAACCAACACTGCATGCAGCCTGGTAGGAAGTAAATATTTAATCAAAGACTGCTCCTTTTGCACCACAAGAACAAGTTCACATCACATAAAGCACTTTTCATTTGGAAAATGCCCAAACTTCTTCAGATGCTAAACACAACACACTGGACTGATTTAAAATACCGCTCCATGAAGTAAATAATTAGCTAATTGATTAAAACACAATTAAGTCACAGTGATCATTTAAAGCAAAACACAATAAACTTTTCTTTAAGATGCTAAAAGCCATTTGACTTGAAAAATCAATCCTTTTAAAAAACATTTACAAGAATGTAATAATAAGGAATAATGAAAAAATGAATAATAAAAAACCCCAACCAAAGCGTGATGTATAAAAACATATCACTCCTGTTGAAAAAAATATATATTAATATATATATATATATATATATATATATATATATATATATATATATATATATATATGTCACAATGATGGTTTAGTCCCCAAAGTGTACTCTAAACCAACCTATAAAAAGCCTAAGTAAACCACAAGAAGTACAATTATTTAGAGGCCAATGATATATTGTTTTATAAAACACATATGAATTGGTAACTAATTGATATACCTTTAGATCTACCAGTAATTAATAAATAAATAAATGTTCCAACAAGTTTTCATAATAAATTATCTAAGTAAACTTTTCAATTTCAAAATGCTTGCCAAAGAGTAAATTTCATTAATACCTGGGGGGGGGGGGGCACAGGAATTAAGCTGCAATTGCCATTTTAGTTCACTCTCTTCAAGATGCAACTTAACTATGTTACTGTCTAAATATCTCACACTGTCATGTGAGGTTACTTGTGATATAATCCTAAACTTAAATACATGGCCATGGTTGTCTTTGCAGTGCCTAGCAAAACCATTATCCATTTTTTGTTTATTAATAGCATAATAGTGTTCGTATATCCTGTCACGTAACCTATGGTCGGTCTTGCCAACGTAGAAGGCTGGACAGGCTTGGCACAGTGCAAGGTACATCACTGACCTAGAATTACAGTTAAACTTGCCCTTAGAGTAATAAATATTGTTTCTCACCCGGAATGTATTGCCTGTTTCGATATAGTTACAATACCGATATGCATCACATCTATACATTCCCGTGTGCCTATTAGTCGGTTTAATAGTTGACTCCATCAGTTTCTTTAAACTGTGTCCTATATGTAATAGTTGGATGCTCCCCTAACTTAACAGAGATCTCTTTGTCCACTGAAAATAAGTGCCAGTATTTTCTGACTATTTTCTGAATTTCCTCGGCTTCTGAACTGAATGTAAAAACAAAGGAAAGGGAAAAAATCCTGAATTAGTTATTTCCCTCTTCCTGCTCATTTACTGCACCTGTTAAATGAAAACACAGATTAACTGCACTACGTGGTTCATTTGAAGTGCAGTTATTCAAAATCGGCTTGTACAGACCTTGAGATCTTTTTAACTGGACCTCATTGATCCCGGCCACAAAATTAGGGGGATATCCTCTGTTAAGAAACATGTTCCTAAGTTTGGTACATTCCAATTGAAAATCTACCTCACTGGAAACCCTCCGAGCTGCTCGAACTAACTGTCTCTTTACAACAGGTTATTTCTGTTGTAGAGGGTAGGCACTAGAAAAGTGCAAGAAAGAATTTGAATTAAGAACTCTTTCTATAAATCTTCGCCATGTATTTTGATTCTTGGATATTTCTGGAAAGCTCAACGTCTAAATAATGAATTGAAGATTCCTGGTAATCTTTGGTGAACTTTAAGAAGCCAACTCAACCATTAAAGAAGTCAACAATGTTAGTAGCCAAGTTAATATTACCTTCAATAATCAAAAAGATATTATCCAGGAATCTGGCACAGAAAATGATTTTTTCCATCCATTGACTAGAAAAAAGATAGTTAGCTTCCCAAAAAGCCATTATCAGGTTGACGAAACTGGCTCCACAAGGGGACCCCATGGCCACTCCTATCTTTTGAAGATAAAATTTATCATTGAACAAAATGAAATTGTTTTTCAAGATAATACCCAAGAGGTCTTCAGTAAGGCATAGTTCATTTTCTGTTGCCCCTCTAGTCCTAATAAATTCCAACACCCATTCCGTACCTATATCTTGGGGAATAGACGAGTAAAGGTTGCATATGTCCACAGTTAAAAAGTTACATTCCTTTTTAAAATTCAGGGTGTTAATTTGCTCCAAGAAGGACCACAAATCCCTACAAATTTGAGTCTCCCTACTGACATACCTCTTGAGAATAGAGTCCACTACTTTGGCACATGGGTATGTGATAGATTGTCTTGCATCCACTAATGGTCTCATTGGTGGATTGGATGTCCCTTGTGGATCTTAGGAACACCAAAAAGGGAGGGTATCCTGGGTGCAGGCATGGACAAATAATGATTAAGGTTGACGTCAGTTAGCCCATCAATGAATAAGTCATTAATAAACATTCTAATCCTGTTATAGGCAATGTTTAATTCATTTAAACTAACCTCCATATAAGTGTCCTTCTCTAATAACTGGTTCATTTTTTTATTATAATGTGCAATGTCCATGACTACCAACCCTCCCCCTTTGGTTGCATTATGCATATAGGAAGGCTCTGAAAGTTAAAAAACAACTGCTTTTCTTCAGGTGAAATATTGGAATTTTGTTCATTTTTCTTACTGTTGCAAAGCAATTTCCTAAGTTCAAGCTCACACAACAGTTCAAACATCCCTATTAGAGGGTTAACTGGGGGGGTTAAAAGTACTAGCAACTCTCAATTCCTGATTGCTATAAGCGGAATTACCCAACAATACTGTTAAGTTCAACTTTCTGGTGAATAATCTGAAATCAATTAAGAGTTCAGATAAACTACTTTTGTTTGTGGGTACAAATGACACACCTTTAGCAAAAAGTTCAACTAGTTGGTTTTCAATAGCATACTCAGTGTAGTTAAACACTTTAAAGTCACCTTTTTTATTAAAAATTGTCCTGCATGGGTAAACTGCTTCCATCACTGGTAGATTTTCCGTTTCCAGGTCTAAAATTTCTTGTTGCTGTGTGTATTGCACACTCTCCTGGACTACATCGAGTTCCAGTTCCAGTTCCTCCCCCCCCCCCGGTAGTTTTTTTGAAACTGTTGAGGTTGATTGTTAGAGGAGCTACTTTCACCCTTACCGCCAATTTCATATTGTTCGTTCCCCAAATCAGGGTCTGTGTTTTTAAAGTTAACACAATGAGTGTTATGTTGACCATCAATAATGTTAGATTCAGACTCCGACTGGACTTGCCCACCATTGTTGGCATTGTTACTCGGACTTGTCTTATAATTGTTTTTGTTCTGCAAATCTAATGGAGCCTGAGAAATTGGTGGTTCAGGAAAGGCTTTTCCTTCAGCATAAGCTTTTAAGTCCCTTTGTAATTTTTTGATTTTTGTAGACTTAAGCATCTCCAATTGTTGTGCTATGCTTGTAAAAATTCAGTCATAGTCAAATTGATAGCAGTCAAAAACCGCAACCGACTTGATGTCCGTCTCGGAATAAGATATCAGCCAGATAAAGAAGTTTGCCCTTAATGTAGACCATTTTGAAGTAGTACTTTTGTAATTTGAGCAGCATTCTTTGCAGTCTAGCTGGAGGTGTATGCATAGGTTTCTTTAGAATAGTAGCTAGAGGCTGATGGTATGTTTTGATCTGAATAGTTTGACCACAAATATAATCATGGAACTTAGAACATGCAAAGACATTTGCTGAAAGTTTCTTCTCGATCTGAGCATACTGCATTTCATTTTGGGTAAAAGTTCAAAATGCATAGGCAACTGATCTGCCTTCTTAGAGAATAGCTGCACCTAGACCAAACGGTGAAGCATCATAAAAAATAACAACTGGTTTATTGACATCATACTATCACAATGAAGGTGGACTGGAAATTCTATGCTTAAGGTTATCAAATGCTCTCTGGTGCTATTCCAACCATGACCCAGGCAACATTTTACATGTTAGCTCTCATAAAAACATTGAAATCTCACTGAAATCAGGGATAAACTTGTCCAAGAGGTTAACCATACTAAGAAAACGCTGTAGGGCTTGGACATTATCTGGAGCCTGCATCTCAAGAATGGCTGATTGTTTGGATGGATCAGGTCATAAGCCAGCACTGGTAAATATGATCTACATATGTGACTTCTGGAAGCCTGAAATTGCACTTCAGAAGATTGAGCTTCAGGTTCACTTCACATGTTCTGTCCAGAACTTTTCTGAGCTTTTATTCATGCTCTACTTCACCATTGCCTCTGACCAATAAATCAACAATCAAAGCACAGGGATAACCTGAAATAAATTGCTCCATTGAACACTGAAAGACATCGCTTTCTGAATTTATACCAAAAGGCATCCTATGAAATCTGTATCTGCCAAATGGGGTACTGAATGTAGTCAGTAGTGAAGATTTGCGATCAAGCATCACTTGCCAAAATGAAGTATTTGCATCCAAAACAGAAAAAAAAACAATGGCATTTGGCATCAGGGCAGCAACTTCTTCTGTTGTACACATAGGATGATAGGGGCCTCTTTAATGCTCTATTCAAGTCTCTCAGATCAATGCATATTCTGATTTCATCTGAACTCGTTTATGAGCAGCTACCATGGAAGACACCCACTTGCTTGGTTCTGTGACTGGACAAATCACACCTTGCTGCACCATTTTATCCAATTGGAGCTTGACTTTATCCTGCATGGCTATCAGAATTCTCCTCGCTGGTCTGACCACTGGACTGACCTCTGGGTCTATTTTCATGGAGTACGCAACTGGAAGTTTGCCCAAATTGTTGTTGAAAACAGCATAATTGGAGAAAATGGTATCAGTGAAATTGCAACATGTGCCTACATGATGTACTTCTTTGGTAAAAGAAAGCAGTTTCATTCTTAAACTGTCTGTAAGACCTAACAATGACTACACACTTCTTCAAACTATGTGGATTTGCAAACAGTACTTGTTTCCAACTGAAAAGCATCGAAGTATTACTGAACCCTAAGTATGAATTTCTTCACTTCCATAAGCAACAAGATTTGAAAGACATCGCTTTCTGAATTTATACCAAAAGGCATCCTATGAAATCTGTATCTGCCAAATGGGGTACTGAATGTAGTCAGTAGTGAAGATTTGCGATCAAGCATCACTTGCCAAAATGAAGTATTTGCATCCAAAACAGAAAAAAAAACAGACACCCAAACAACTCACGACCCAACACATGCAACACATAGACCACACAGTCAGAGTGTCAAACAGTCACAGCCCTTAAGGCCAAACAAAATGCCAGACACACTTGTCATTGGTGATTCCATAGTCAGACACACTGACGTCCCGCTCACCAGACTGAGTAAGGAGAAGGTCACAGTAAGCTGCCTGTCGGGCGCTAGAATCCGCCACATAACGCAAGCACTCAGGTCTCTCAACAGCAGGTACAAGTATGACTCAGCCATTGTCCACGCTGGTGTCAACGACCTGAGATGCACCTCCTTGGACTACATGAAAAGGGACATCGAGGAGCTCTCTGATTATGTAGCCCAGGCAGGTATGACCCTGACCTTGAGCAGTATCCTACCTTCACCTAGAATGATGCCACAATACAGTGATAAGATGATCAGCTTTAATAATTGGCTTAAATTCTGGTGTCATTCAAAGGGGATCCAGTGTCTGTCTGCCTGGGATGACATGCTGGACAAGCCATGCTGCTTCGCAAGGGACGGCTTGCACCTGTCATCCTGGGCTTCCGGATATTGGCAAAGGCTCTTGCCACCCCCATAGTGCCTTTTTTAGGCAAGGCTCAAATTCTAAACCTACCACCCTAGAACACCAAAAGGAAAAAACTAAGGGTAATGCTGCTCAATGCCAGAAGTCTCAGTCTCAAGATGCACGCACTCGAGGCCCTTCTCAATATGGAGAACATCGATGTCTGTGCTGTGACAGAAACCTGGTTCAAGGCTCCTGAGAGCACCCCAGCACTAACAGGTTTCACCTCAATATCATGCTCCGCCCCAAAATCCGGACAACACCAAGAAAGGAGGGGTGTCCATATTCATAAAGGACACCCACACCTCAAGGTTGGTGGCAACGCACGATGCATCGGAGATCATCCAGGTGCAATTAACCATAGGTAAGACTGCTCTGCAATTTGTAGCATGTTACAGGCCACCCTCTCAAACTCAGGAACCTCACATGGCCTTCCTGAAAACATTGGAGGGGATAAATGTATCTCCAAACACCATCATACTAGGTGACTTCAACTACCCTAATACAGACTGGGAACACTACTCAAGCCCAAACACTCTAACCCAAAGATTCCTGGAGTTCATAAACTCAAATGCCATGGAACAACTAGTCACAATCCCCACAAGAGGAGAAAACATACTTGATCTCATCATCACGAACATGGGATCAAAATGTTCAACACCGGAAGTATACCCCTCACTGGTGAGATCAGATCATAAACTAATCTCGCTGGAGGTCCTCATCCTGCCCCCACCTGAAACAAAAAAGACCACAGTGAAAAACTTCTCAAAAGCCGATTTCACACTTCTAAAAACTAGTGTGGTCTCCTTTAAGGCCCCTGAGCCAGTGGTAAACATTACTCAAACCGCTGAATCACTTACAAATGCCTTCTACCAGCACTTACAGGACTGTATGGATCAGGCAATCCCAAAGAAAACTAAGGCTCTCTGTACCAAAGGCAAGCATCCAGTCTGGTGGACCCCAGCCATAAACAAGCTCTACAACAAAAGGAGGAAGCTACTACAAGATAGAGCAAAATCCTTGAAAGGTAAGACACCTTTGATCATTATAAGTAAAAAACTAAGAGCTCTCATAAAATCATCCAAGGCAAATTTTGAGAGAAAAATCGCCAAGGACTCTAAAGACAATCATAAGGCCTTCTTTAGCTATGTTAGAAACCTAGGAGGAAACTCCCAGATATGCTCAGAATTAGTTCAAAATGATTTGAAAATTACTGAACCTACACACATTGCCAACATACTGGCTGACAGGTTCAGTGCAAACTTCTCTCCCCCAAAAGGAGAGATATCTATACCAGAGGATTGTAGCCCCAAACATCTCCAACGTCCAGGTGAGAACTGCCTCACTAAGGCAAAAACACAGCATCCATGGGACTGGATGGTGTCCCCGACTGTGTGCTTCTTAACTCAATGAGGAATTAAACCCACAGTTAGGACAGCTGTTTAATCTTAGCCTCACCTCAGGATCGTACCAAGGAGTGGCGACGGTGACTGTGGTCCCACTTCATAGGCGGTGCCTCCACAGACCCTGGAAATTACCCCCATTAGCTTGACAAGCCTTATCTGCAAAGCCATGGAGAGGATCATAATGGAACTCATAAATAAAGACATAGGGAACTTGCAGACTTTGGATCCAACCCAGTTTGGCTTTGTCAAAGGCAGATCCTGCCTCTTAAACTTGGTTGACTTTTTCGAGACAGTCACCAAGGCCATTGATGAGGCAGTCCATACAGCCTACCTCGACCTGGCAAAGGCCTTCGACACAATACCCCACTCAGGTATCATCGAAAAACTCATCAGCTTGAATGTAAACCCATACATCACAAGATGGGTTGCAAACTGGCTAAGTGACAGAACCCACAGGGTCAGAGTTGCTGGAGCCATGTCAGACTCAAAGCCTGTCACAAGTGGTGTCCCACAGGCTCAGTCCTGGGTCCACTCTTGTTCGGCATCTACTTTTCTGAAGTACAAGCAAACACAGGAGGGTTATGGCTGACAAAGTTTGCAGATGACTGCAAATTTGGCGCCATAGTCGAAAACACATCTGACACAGATATCCTCCAGAAGGGCCTCACAGAAATGGATAACTGGTGCCAGAGCCATGGCCTGAAGTTAAACGCCAAAAATGCATAGTCATACCCTTCCGGGAAAACAAGGTTATCCTAGCTACCATATAGGTGGCAATCCACTGAGCACAGAAAAGTCATCAGGGATCTGGGGACCCAGGTTGACAGTAGCCTTTCGCTTGACACTCATGTTGCTAAAGTAGTTAGGAAAACCTTCTATATCGCCCACCTGATCATGAAGGGATTCACATCTAGATCAAGGGAGGTCATCGTCCCCTGTACTCATCACTCATTAGACCTATGATTGAGTACAATGCCCGCTCGGAATGTATCTGACCAGACACCTGCTGCAGCTTGAAAGGCCCCAAAAGTTCCTCACCAAAAGGATAAAGGGTCTCAAAAATATGTCTTATGCTGCCCGACTGAAAGAACTCCAGCTCTATTCAGTCTCATACCGCTTGCTCAGAGGTGACCTGTGCCTGACATATAAGGCCATGTCAAACCCAGATTTGATGAATATGCTTCACCTCAAAAATCTAGATCCCTCAGAACCACAAAGGCGGAGACTTAAACCTTGACACGGTTATAAATAGAACGTGTTGGAGGGACAGATTCATCACCCAGAGACTCCCTGTGCTGTGGAACAAAATCCCGGTACATGTGAGGCAGAGCACCTCGCTGGCCTTGTTCAAGAGGAATCTTGACCAATGGATGGGAGATCGCAGATATACCCCAGGGATTACTTCAGTGTCACTGCTTGACAGAGGCACAGAAAAATGATAGGCATAGTTTTTATTCAAACTAAAGGGGTGGCGAAAGCCACATAACTATGGGCTAGGCTTATAAATGCCCTTGGGCAGATAGCCTAGTATGAACCTATTAACCTATGAACCTATGAATTTGCACTATTGATTAGATCAAGTTCTCACCAGCTATCACCTTAGCAAATGTTTCCGCTGGCATAACATTACACTTTGAACCAGTGTCTGCTTTGAGCTCTGTGTGCTTACCATTAATAATAAAAGTACAAAACACTTCATTTTTTGCCAACAAATCCACTGTGTCAATCTTTTCACCAACCACTGATACACCATCTACATAAAAAGTAGGATTGCAGCTCTCTATATGATCAACTTGCTTTTTGGAGTGGCCTTTCTTTACAACAGAATGAAGCTTGTTTGATTTGCAAAAGTATTGAAAATGACATTGTTGACCAAATGCTAAGCACTTTTCCTTCTCTTTTAGACTCTTGATTGGCACCACAGTTGCAATGTTTAACAATAAAAAGCTTGATATGGGTTTTACCGATTCATCCTTGTATTGCACTGATCATCTCCATTTTACTGAGCTAGTCTTGGGACTTGCTAGAAAATCATGTGCTTTTCCAAAAGAGGGGTCTCTTTAATGCTCTATTCAAGTCTCTCAGATCAATGCATATTCTGATTTCATCTGAACTCTTTTATGAGCAGCTACCATGGAAGACACCCACTCGGTTGGTTCTGTGACTGGACAAATCACACCTTGCTGCACCATTTTATCCAACTGGACCTTGACTTTATCCTGCATGGCTATCAGAATTCTCCTCGCTGGTCTGACCACTGGACTGACCTCTGGGTCTATTTTCATGGAGTACACAACTGGAAGTTTGCCCAAATTGTTGTTGAAAACAGCATAATCGGAGAAAATGGTATCAGTGAAATTGGAACATGTGCCTACATGATGTACTTCTTTGGTAAAAGAAAGCAGTTTCATTCTTAAACTGTCTGTAAGACCTAACAATGACTACACACTTCTTCAAACTATGTAGAATTGCAAACAGTACTTGTTTCCAACTGAAAAGCATCGAAGTATTACTGAACCCTTAGTATGAATTTCTTCACCTCCATAAGCAACAAGTTTTGCACTATTGATTAGATCAAGTTCTCACCAGCTATCACCTTAGCAAATGTTTCCGCTGGCATAACATTACACTTTGAACCAGTGTCTACTTTGAGCTCTGTGTGCTTACCATTAATAATAAAAGTACAAAACACTTCATTTTTTGCCAACAAATCCACTGTGTCAATCTTTTCACCAACCACTGATACACCATCTACATAAAAAGTAGGATTGCAGCTCTCTATATGATCAACTTGCTTTTTTGAGTGACCTTTCTTTACAACAGAATGAAGCTTGTTTGATTTGCAAAAGTATTGAAAATGATTCCAATTTTTACACTTGTGGCATCGTTGACCAAATGCTAAGCACTTTTCCTTCTCTTTTAGACTCATGATTGGCACCACAGTTGCAATGTTTAACAATAAAAAGCTTGATATGGGTTTTACTGATTCATCCTTGTATTGCACTGATCATCTCCATTTTACTGAGCTAGTCTTGGGACTTGCTAGAAAATCATGTGCTTTTCCAAAAGAACCTGCTGGAGTTGCAGATGCCATGTGTGTAGACCTGTTTCTGCTAACCACATGTTGCATACTGCCTATGTTTGCTCTGGAGCTCATTGAAACTATTTTTTATCACTTGCAAGCATATTTGTGTGCCTTTCTGTGAGCTCATGGATTTGACAAATATCTACAGCCTTGCTCAATGTTAAATCACATTCACAAAGTAAAATCTTTCTCACTGCAGCACTATTGACACAACACACAAGCCTATCCTTTCTAACTCATCTTTCAAGTAACCAAATCTGCACGTTTTAACTTTATTTCTCAGGTCAGTGATATAAGCTGCAAAAGTTTCCCCTGGCTTTTGGTGTCTCATGTAAAATAAATGCCTCTCCAATGTAGCATTTATCTTTGGGTTGCACATTTCTCTGAATGTATGCTTCAGACACTCAGGATCCTCTCTTGATTCAGCCAGTACAAAAATTTGGTGGTGTCCCCCTCTCTAGTATATACTGCTGGTGAATATACAAATGAAGGCTCTCTTTCAATAGCTTTAGACCATGCTAAGTTAAGCAAAATTAATGCTCTTGTACGTATATCTTTATCTGAAAAAATTGCTTGTATAAAAATGTTGTATTCCTGCTTGAATACTCGCCAATTCTCAATAATATTATGGTCAAATACAAGTGGTCTGGGTCTACAAAATGCCTCTGTCATATCAATACACAGCACTGAAGGCTCTTGAGTTCATGCACAAAGTGCATACTTATAAATATATATATGTATATATATATATATATATATATATATATATATATATATATATATATATATATATATATATATATATATATATATATATACATATATATATATATATATATATATATATATATATATATATATATATATATATATATATATATATATATATATATATATATATATATATATATATATATATATATATATATATATATATATGCCAGAAATTTATGCCAAGACTTGTAACTATGTCCAATAGCACAATAAGCCTCTGAAATACTTGTAAATTGCAAAATAAGCCTCTGTAGCACAATAACACTCTTGAAATCACTTTACTTAATGAAACAACTCCTTATCAGTGTGTAAAAAAACACTCTGAAATAATTTATACTTTATGGATAAACTGTATACAGTAGAAGAAGCTCAGAGTAAGAAACACTTCAAATTGATTACATGTGTGAATGAACTATATACAGCACATAGTAAACTTTTCAAAATGACTGCACTTTGCAATAACTCTGTACAGTATAAGAATCACTTCAGAATGGCAGCACTCTGCAAATAAATGTACACAGCACAAGATTCTTTTTTGAAATGACTGTATTTTGACTGCACTTTTGCAAAATAGTTGCACTTTACAGACATAGACTCTTTGAAATAAATGCACAGTGATAAAGCACACACTGCAAACATGTTGCACACTCTGAGATACTTCAAACAAGTCTAGTTATGCTTTGAATAGCTTTGGTTAATGCACAATAACAGCTCATGCCCAAAATATGGTTGTTTTACTCGAAAGTATGCAGCCACTCTGCTTTTCTATGCACATTTATGCTTATTTTGCCCTTTTATTATATTTGTGATGCTCATTTAATCTCATTTCATACCCTTTATACTTTCAGAGCTCGTTTTGCTCTGAACATATTTATTTTACTTTAAACATGCTCATTTTGTCTTAAATATGCTAGTTTCACAACCAGATGCAGTTCTGAACCCCTTATGAGCTTCCCTGATAATTAATTTATCAGATACCGTAGTTCTGAACATTTCATTTAATTATTAATGCATTTTGTGCCCTTTGTTTAATACATTTTTGTGCTACCCATTTGATTAATAATACATCTTGTGCCTTGCAAATGTCTCATTGCATTTATTTTACAAAATAAATAATTTGTCCAAGTTTTCATTACCTGTAGTTAATTTCTGACCTTTTTCTTTTCTTTTCTAGACATCCCGTTTCTGACACCATGTCCCTCGTCTGGTCAGGACAAAACAGATGAACAGTTTTGGGTTCTGTTCAAGCAGCTTTATTATACACAAACACATCAGGATTTAAACTTTGTAACTTAAACTTAAATAAACTTATAAGCAGACTGACTGCCACATTCATACATGCTCACACTCTGGCAGTTCTCTCAAAATGGCACTACTGCCCCGGCACATGCCCGGTATTTATACTGCACAGGCGTCACTTGGAAATGCTTCTTAAAATTACAATGCACACACTGTTCTACACAGGCGAAAACCAGTGGGTTATGGCTCACCAAGTTTGCAGATGACTGCCAGCTGGGCACTGTCATCATTTCCCCTAGTGATGTGGACATCCTCCAAGAGGATCTCAACCAAACAAGTGACTGGTGCCAGAAACATGGCCTCAGACTGAATGCCAAAAATGCATCATCATCCCCTTCGCGGAGAGTGATGTCCCCGCAAATTACCATATTAATAACAAAGGTCCTAAGCACGCAATCAGTCATGAGGGACTTGGGCACCCAGGTTGACAGCAAACTGAATTTTGGCCACCATATTGCCTCCATTGTACGGAAAGCTTTCTACATGTCCCACCTCATTAGTAAGGGTATCTCATCCATAGACAAGGAGGTTATAGCATCACTGTATTCTTCCCTTATAAGACAGATTATTGAGTACAATACCCTTTTCAGCATGTATCTCACAAAGCACATGCAGCAGCTGGACAAACAACAGATGTTCATCACCAAGATAATCCAGGGCCTCAAACATTTACTCTACACAGATAGACTAAAAGCCTTGTCTGTCTACTCAGTGTCATACAGACTCCTCAGAGGTGAGCTCTGTCTGGCATACTGAGCAATCTCAGACCCTGCCTTGATCGGACTGCTGTATATCCGCAAGTCAAGCTCCATTCAAGTAACCCACATGTGCAACCTCAACCTGGTCTGTGACATCAATAAGACTTGAAGCAGAGTACCTCATTAACCCTTTTAAGTGCCACCTGGATAACTGGATGGGGAACAGAAAATACACCACTTGGATTTCCTCTGTGTCCCAGATGGACAGGGGCATCAGGTGCTGACTTGGCTAGGCTTGTAAGGGCCTCAGGGCCAATAGCCTAGTAAGTTCCTATAACCCTATGATCCTATAATCGGTGGTGCTTTGAAACTTCTTATACCCATCCAGTCATAAGAGATGCCAGCAACAACCTGTACAACCTGCACACCAGTACACAGGACATTGAAGGTGAATCTAGAAGTGTATCTGGCTCAACTGGCCAGTACCATGAACCAACAATCTGTGCCAGTACCCGGAACCAGTGTCTCACCCTCCTCGGCTCTTCTAGTGAAGAGAAAAAAATCACTTTATTGTGGTAAGCTGATCTACTTATGACAGTCAGATGCAGCCCCCCACACACACACACACACACACACACTCTGCCACTGAAGAGCAACCCTTCCCCCTCAAAAAAATGGATGTTTCTTCTACTGGCACACCAACTAGGTGGCCAGATGCATAGCATGCCTCCCCCCTTCCATATGCCTCAGACATTCAGGTTCCATTTCTGCACCATGCTCCTGACTTTTCTTCAATATATTTTATATTAAAAAATATCTTCTTTTTAAACTGTAGCAAACTGCTTCCTATAAGTGTGGCAAACAGTTGCTATATTTCATACCCTGCCTGCATGGAGTAGTACAGATCTCAGGTTTTAGTTAAAAAAAAGATTATTTTTTTTACTTTTACATTGTAGCAAACTGCTTGCTACAGCTTAGATCACAGACAGATGCTATAGCACTCAGCACTGACTGCATATGCAATACTGGCTTTTAAAATCTGGTATTGCATTAAAGAGAGAAATTTTAATAGGCTGACCAGAACCCCTAGCATTCTGCACCTGTGGCAGTAGTCCCTCTCACCCTGTCCTATCTATGCTACTGGGCTGATAAAAGGAGTACATCCAGTAGCTTCTGAATGAAGAAAACCCCACAGAAACTGTAGTGCCTCAGACACAGCCAACAATGAAAGGAGGACAAGAAGAAGAAGGAGCGTCCACCCTAGTAGGAGTAAGAACAGTACTAGGCGAAATTAAGTCAGAGGAAAGCAACAGGCTAATATGAGGTGACAGGCTATCTGATCAAGATGCCGGGTCAGTTAGAGGAGAAATGGCTCCAGAGGATTCACATAGCAGTATGGAGAGAAAGACTTATTCCAGATTCATAGGTTCATTAGTGTTTACTGCACTAAAAACACAAGGGGCTTTTTAAGCCTAGCCATGCATTTCAAACTGAAAGTTGAATGAACACACACTCAAGTTTACTGCTGGGAGATTAGAACCCCTATCTAGTTACACAAGTTAGAGAACACAGTATTTAATACTAGTACCACAGAACAAGATGACTGGAAAACAACCATACTATTGCCAGTGCACAAGAATAAAGGGGACATTCACAACTGTGGGCAATATTGTGGTTTCAAATTTCTGGAGAAATTGACAGATAAATCTGTATGCAATGTAGTAGAAAGCAAGAGATGAGCAGTTCAGATTTAGCTCAGGATGCAACACAACTGACCTGATTTTTAATGAAACAGATGATTAAGAGGAAGTTAGAGATGAGGAGAGTCCAATTTGGGCAATCCTAGACTTGGAGGAATCATATGACAAAGTCACAAGTAGGCTACTTTGAGCAGTTTTCCAATGGTATGAAGTCCAAGAAACATTGCTAGAATTAGTGCAGGCTATATATGAAGACTAAATGACACAAATATGAACAGTATTGTGGCTCACGGAGAGGTTCCCAGTGGGAGTGGCTCTGCATCAGGATTCATGCTTGATACCACTGCTGCTTATACTGGTGATAGACTATATTAGCAAATAGGTTAGAGGGGACAGATCAACAAAGTTGCTGTATACAGATGATGTGGTATTGCAGGCAGACTCTGAGCAGGTACTTCAGCAAATGATAGGGAGAAGGAATGAAAAACTGAAGGCACAAAAAACAAAACTGAGTACAGACAAGAGAGTAGTAGTAATAATGGCAGAAAGTTTGGGAAATCAGAAGAAGATGAGAGATTTGATAGAAGGGAAAATACTGCAACAGGTTAAAAGCTTGAAGTATCTGGAAGGGGTGGTTAAGTAGAAGGGAAATTTAAATGAGGAGATCAGAACTAGAATCAGAGGCCTGTAGCCAACTGGCTAGTGTGTGAAAGAAGAATGCCAAAGAAGCCAAAAACTAAAGTGTACAAAACAGTGATGCGGCCAATACTACTATATGGTACAGAAACCTGGGCAGAGCAGTTGAAGAAGCTGCAGATGATGGAGACTGATGGGTGGTAAGATGCACATTCTGACAGTGATAAAGAAATGAGGATATCAGAGTAGAAATCAAAGTAGCTCCAATTGCAAAGCAAAAGAGAACAGATTATGCTTGTTCGAGCACTGGTGTGGGAAAGCATAAGACAATATAATGAAAAAGATTTGGGACAGACAGGAAGAAGGCAAGGGAAATGAAGGCAAATAGCAATGAGATGGATGGACTGTCTGAGAGAAGACCTATGACAGTCAGGCATGGCTTTTGAAGAAGGTAGGAGAGTGGCATTCCATTGAGAGAGAGGTGATGACAGTTGACACAGCACCACAGCCCTATGCAGAAAATGGGAAAAAAGAGGTCAATGATGATTAATGCATGTGTGTGTGTGTGTGTGTGTGTGTGTGTGTGTGTGTGTGTGTGTGTGTGTGTGTGTGTGTGTGTGTGTGTGTGTGTGTGTGTGCATGTGTGTATGTGTGTGTGTGTGCATGTGCGTGCATGTGTGTGTGTGTGTGTGTGTGTGTGTGTGTGTGTGTGTGTGTGTGTGTGTGGGTGTGTGCGCACGTGCGTACTACCAGTATGACTTAGCTGAACATGAACATAACTGGTTAGGAATGCCACCCAATGAAACAATTAAACATAAACATTATTTGCATGGGGACAAGACACCCCCCCAATATCGCCATATGTGGATGAGGCCCCTATATGTGAAGGTTATGCATGCCAAAAAGAAGAAAAGAGAAATCTGTGAAAACAAATGAATCACTGCTGGCACATACCTAGAAATTACACCTGCAATGATTTTCTATGGAAAACAATAATCAGGAAGCTCAGTATTGGAGAATATAATTTGGCCACATAGAACATTCTCTAGTTTGCACTTAGCGTGGTGTAAAAAAAGAATACATACATTTCAAAATGTTCTCTTATGCACTTGATAGCTAAAAAAAAAATCAAAGCATTTCTTAATTCCCTTCAATGAACTGTGATTCTGATTGCATGTGTGTAGAGTATGTAAAGGTTTAGACATGTGCAAGTGGCTTAATCTAGTCACTAAATCATGTGTATTTTATGATTTCTGCCTCCATTTAAGTTCAGGGTTTACCAATATAAGGATTGCTTCTGCACAAAAGATATTTTCTTTTGTGTGAAGTGATTGTACCTTCAGTCCATGCTACATTGACGGCAAGGCTTGCCACTGGAAGGATAGAATCATGAACCTTTACATAAAAGCAAACCACTTCCAGCTGCACTATATAATGTCACTGCTAACTGGCTTCCAGAACACCATTTCTTTATTTCCTTTTTTTTTTTTTTTTGGTTGACTTCAGACCCCCAGGCATTCCCTGTATCTTCTCCAACCCTAGGACTACTGAATGTTGCAAGACCTCCCTTGATGTGTCCTTTTGTTGGGTGGGTACTTTCCTTCTGTAAAAAAAAAAAAAAAAAAGACCTTAGTCAGAGACTATGGAACAGGGCAGGAATGTCACATACATTATACTGTGACCATCTGGGTTTTTCCCTTAAGCTCTCCTCATCCCAATGTTCTGGCCTGATACTATAGAGTGGAAGTACAATTGTGACATGAGGAAACAATCTCAGCTATCTGTGACACTGGTCCTATTTGTCCCCACGCTACCTTGTGTGATGTGGTGCAGCCTCTGGTCATAGTCCCAGTATAACCAGCAGAACTTGTTTTCTAAGTATACATTCTCAAGATATCCCTAAATATCTCCTCTCCACAAAGAGGTAAGCAGACATTGGCTCATAATTCCCTTTCTACTTGTTCTCAAGTCCTTCTATTCCTGTGCTGTTAGTTGATCCCAGGCCATCTGGGTTACACTCAAGGCTTTGTTCTTTTGTGACCTTGAACCAATGACTTGCCATTGTTTACTACTTACAATTTTCTATAATTATTGCTCATAATGACCACTGGAGAATATTCATGACATCACTTTAAAACCCCTACCTGGAGGTGTAAAAAGGATTTATGACATCTCCTTGAGATCTGTCACTATTAATGTTAAAATGTAGACCAATGTCTGTTATGTATAACACATTTTCTCCTTGTGTATTTGATTCAATCTCCCCTTATCTGGCTCCTAACATGTTTTTCTGTTCTAGTGTGCTTGCACCTGCATACCTTTTTAACTTAAAGCTTACTGATGATGGAGTATGCTCATTGACATGGTACATGCAATATAGGTTTAGTGCTAGATGATCACAGATAAACTGGTTAACCCCAATGCATGAACTATGTATGTGTAGCTTTGCAGAACTGATATGTTTCAGCATACCATTTTGGCAACTGCTGCACAGTGCACAAGAAAAATAAACAGTCCTGCATGAAAAGGGAATCCTCTGCAATTCACATTTTTGGAACAGGTGATTTAGTGCTGTCACCAAATGGTCTGGAACAATGCAGTGCATAAGTCTGACTACCAATGCACGAGCTCCTTTGATGTTTCAGTACCACCAGTCCATAAGGAGTCACAGCAACTTTGTGAGTATCCCAAACACAAGGACCCCAGACACAATGGAAACTGCACTCATCCCAAAAATTGCACATATAAGGATATATCACACTGCCCGGCAATTAACATAAATGTAAGAAACTGGTACATTTTGTTTAGTCACAGGCATAGAGATGGCAGAGTATATAAATAAATGGCTTCATACAGTACCACTGAAATTTTACTTTACCTGTCAAATCATGACAGCACCTCCACAGGTGCTCAAACAAACACACACACACACACACACACACACACACACACACACACACACACACACACACACACACACACACACACACACACACACACACAGTGTATCTGCAGCTATAAAGCCCAGGAGGGTTTGTAAATGTGACAGGATACTGAAGTCTTGACCAAGGAGTGAGACAGTAAAGAAATGCAAGTGAGACATGACATGAATGTGTAATTAGGCAAATGGATCTCCACTGTAGCCTGAATCACTCTGCCTATTCATGTGCACTGTGATCCCCCCCTCACAATGTGCCCTGTTTATACCACTATTCTCAGGAAATCAGAAAGTCAGGAGAGCTACAACATGAACTTATTAGTAGGTGAGAGACGGTCACTAAAAACAGGAATAAAGTTACACAGTAGTTTCAAATGCAGCTCTCTGCATCAAACACAAGTTCCCCCAAGATCACACAGGGAACACACTCTATCGGGGCTGGACTCTCTTTCTTTCCAGATCCCCAACAAGACTCAATTTGAAGCACCATGTCCCAGTTTCAAATAGCTGACATGTCCACACCTGGGTATTTGATTTTCACACACACACACACACACACACACACACACACACACACACACACACACACACACACACACACACACACTCCTGGCAAAAGGCATGTATAAATTTACTAACTGTACCCCTTCTATTCAGACTATAAGGTAACACAGCTGCCACTAGTCAACCACTGTCAGGATCTTACAAGGGTTTTCAGTTATACTGAGTAAAATCAATACTAACATAAATGGTAGGGTGTAACCAAAGCAGCCAGGCTTTGCAGAGTGGCCAAGGCATCACTAAAATAAACACAGGTAATCTCAAGATGTTAGAAGTATTCACTAAAAGGCCAGCCACAGCTACAATGAATGGTATATGTATTAATAAATAATAAAATAAAAAATACGGGAATACTAAATATCAAAGTACAATAAACGTCAGAGTTTCAATCACAGGAGAAATAAAAATAACACAGCTGGATAGATTCAAGAAATACAAGAAAATTTTGAAAAAGATAATGATGTACTTTCATTAACTGAGAAGGAGAGGAGTGAAGCAGCAACACATGATGAAATGGAAACAGTGGCTGAATATAAGATAGAGGGACAAAGAATTTATTTATTTATTTATTGACATTTGTTAACCAGGTTTGTCCAACTGGGCTTGTGGCCCATTTTTAGTAGAGACCCAAGGAGAAAAGCTCCAGTAGTACATTTTAAACAAGTACAACTTTAAACAATATTGATATAATAGGAGTTATAGCAAAAATATTCACATATGTTGGGTTACATGCATAAAGTTAAAGTTGCATTAAAAAGAAGCTAAGTAACAATTTTACATTGATACAGATCAATAGGTCAACAATAAAAAAATTTGTTATGCAAATGCATAGTAGACACATTGGAGAGACAGGTGTAATCAGGTACTAAGTATGGTCCTTTTGAGGGTACATAAAGGGAAGGAAGACTAGGTAGGGTCATGGCAAGGGCAGGTTCTGGAATTGAGAAAATAAGCTTTTAGTTCATTTTTAAAGTGTGAGGTGTGGGAGATTGAACAGAAGTCAAGGGGAAGTTTGTTCCAAGCATGGGCAAGGGAGTGTTTCTAGAGTAGTTTGCCTACTGAACTTTTTGGGTGGTAGATATCAAGTAATTGTTGGTTAGAAGTATGGAGGGTCTGGGATGGGATGCAGATGGAGACTAAGGAAGATAGAGATGGACAGAAGGTGGGTTTATAAAGAATAGAGTGTAGCATATGAAATTGATAAGATTAGCAGAAATTGGGGAAGTTCAAGCCATTGACAAGAGTTTAAAGAAATGCAGTGGAGTGAGTTGTATGAGGAGTTAGTAATGAATCTGACTATTTTATGGTAAGTCTGTTGGAGTTTCTTTAGAGTGGAGGCCTGAATATTGGTAAGAACTGGGGCTGTGTATAGGAGGGAGGGGAGGAGGAGTGTCTGTTCCAGGGTAAGTCTAGATTCAGGGTTTAGGAATTTTTTGTTGCGATATAGCAGATCTAGTTTCTGTTTTTTTTTTTTTTTATACACTGGAGTATGTGTAGGTTGAACTTTAGTTCATCATCAATAATGACCCCTAGGAGTTTTGTGTGGGTGTCAGTTGTATTGTTAGAAGATGTAATAAAAAAGGAGGTTTTGTGATGAGAAAGAGAATGGGGAAGGAAAAGCAGGAGTTTGGTCTTTTTGGGATTTAAGATCAATAGGTTGTGAGAGAGCCATTGTTCATTGGATAGTAGGGCCTGTTGGGTCAGGGAGTGTAGTTCAGGAATGTTATTTGAGATGGATATAAGTGTGGAGTCATTGGCATACTGAATAAGGGATGATTCTTTGCATGAGGTGTAAAGATCATTAGTGAAGATGTTAAACAAAAAGGGTCCGAAGATGGAGCCTTGGGGAACACCAGTGGAGATGGGAAGGAAAGGTGAGGTGGATGAGAGCCATTTGACAGATTGTTCCCTGCCAGATAGGTAACTATTAAACCAGGCAAGTGTGGAGGGGAATAGGTGGAGATTTGCGAGTTTGGATAGTAGTAGAGGATAAGAGACAGTATCGAAGGCTTTGGAGAGATCTAGGAAGAGACAGGAAATGAGTTTATTGTTGTCTAGGGCCTCTGCAATGATATGAGTGAAGGAGAGGAGGGCAGTGGGGGTGCTGTGGTGAGGACGAAATCCATGTTGGGTAGGGGTAAGTAAGTGGTGTGTGAGGAGGTGATTGAGAAGATGTGAGTGAATACATTTTTCTAATATCTTGGAGAGGGGGGACAGAATGGCAATGGGTTGGTAGTTTGAGGGGTCAGTAGAGTTTCCACCTTTATGAAGAGGGATAGTGAAGAAAGATTTCCAAAGGGTGGGGACAATTGTTTCCAGAATAGATCGATTAATTAGTATAGATATAGGATAGGCAATTGAGTCTGCAGCAAGTTTGAGGAATGTAGGAGATAGATTGTCAGTGGGAGGAGAGCAAGGTTTTAGCTTGAGTAGTACAGATGTGATGTAAGTAATGGGACCTGGCTCAAAAGAAAACAAAGTTGTGTTAGTGGGACTTGGAGTGGTGGGTGTCGAAGTAGAGCTTGGCTTAGAGGTTACCCGATTTTGGATGGAAGAGATAAAGTGCTTATTCAGGAGGGTAGCTGTTTCCTGAGAGGAATAGTTAGGGTATGGGGATGGATTAGAGGGATTTCCAGGACAGAGGATGTTGTTAAGAGTTGACCAAAATTTTCGAGGATTGGATTTGGTGTTAAGCTGAACAGAGCTATAGTATAACATTTTTTGTTATTAGTTATATGGTTTTTTTTTGCAAGGTTCCTCAGTTGCCTGTATTTTTGAAGAAAAGGTGGTTCTTTAGTTTTAGTCCAGGTTTTCCAAGCATAATCTCTTTGTTTCATAAGGGACCTAGTCTCTTTTGAGAGTCAGGGAGCATGGTTTGATTTTACTCTGATCTTCCTAGAGGGAGCGAAGGAGTTTAAAGTATTCATGAAGATGCTATTGAAAGTGCTTACAACATCGTTTAGGGGGAGGTGTTTTAGGATGGACCAATCTATGTTGAGGAGAATGAAGTTAAATTGCGATGAATTGAAAGTCGACAGTCTTTGATAAGGTGGGGTTTAGGAATATGGGAGTAGTGTCTTAAGATGGTGGTAGGGAGATGATCACTGAGGGAGACTGATAAGGTGGTGATATTGTGGTATTGGTGGGGGGAATTGGTAAGGATCCAGTCTATGATGGAGCTGGAAGTGGATTTTTTATGGAAGCGAGTGGGAGATGTCATAAGTTGGTGGAAGCCATGTAGGTGGATACTGAGTTGGGGGGAGTCAGTTGTGAGTTTGGACCAATCAATGTTGACATCACCAAGGATAAGTGTCTCATATGATATGTTGTGGGAGAACCAGGATAGGATGTTTTCAATAATGGGCAGATTGTTACCAGGAGGAAGGTAGATAGAGGCAATTGCAAGTTTTTTGTGGGGATTCAGATGGCAGTTAAGGATGATAATTTCAGCTGGGAGGATGTCAGGAATTGGGGAAGGATATGGTGAGAGGTTAAGGTTGTTTGAGTAGAGGATGGCTATGCCACCACCTTTTTTTACAGGTCTATCAGATTGGAAGATATTATAACCTGGTGGGAGTATTTCACTATTTGAGATTTGTGGCTTGAGCCAGGTTTCAGATAGGGAGAGGATGTGAGGGGTATTGAGAGCTATCCATGAGTGCAGCTCAGTGACTTTATTTGCTAGACTTTGAATATTCAATGAGTAAATAGTTAAGTATTTGGATGGAGATGGTTGTTGTGACTGAGGTTGGTGATTGTTAGAGGAGTAAGATGGGGGCAGTGTAGAGGTAGTTTTGGGGAGAGAGGAGGGGCCAGGGTTGGGATGGATATCTCCAGAACAAAGTAGGTTTATAGTGAGGAGAGAGTGTGTAGTAGATGCTAGATGGAGTTTGTATAGTTTTGACCTAGCTTTGTGGGAAGGTTTAAAAACCTGTATTATGGATAGTTTATATAGACATGAGGTAGAGGTAATAAATAGATTAGGGGAGATATTAAAAGATGAAGTAGTTGGATATATGTTGTATGAGTGAGAAGCTGGTGAACATAGGAGTGGGTCAGAGAGATTGGAGTTGTAAGAGGTGGAGATAGAGAGAATAAGGAGTTGTGTAGAAGATATTAGAAAATAATACATGTTGGAATAAAATATGGTCAGATAGAGTAGGTAGAGACAGTGGTATAGAGGAAGGGGTGTTGACAAGATTGACATATTAGTAAGGTGGTTGTAGCAATAGGCAGGAAGTGGAATTGTAGTGGCTAGTGGGACAGGAAGGGGAGGAATAGTTAGGTATAAAGGTAATTGTAGTGGGGGTGGGTGGGAATGGGGGTAGGGTAGGGGAGCGAAGTGAGCCCAAGCGGGTCTAGCACCCTGGTCAAGATGAAGTCATAGAAACAATCAGAAAAAGATAGTGAAAAACTAGCTTGAGAGACAAGGATATAAAGTTTCTAAAGGTAGAGTCACCAGAAATAAAATAAAAAGAAATAAAATATGAGCCGAAGAAAGCTTACAAAAGGACACTGGCCTCAATCTACACAAGTAGATTTACTTGAAGCAAACCCAGGGCTGTATGGTTAAAATAAGCTACAATAGATAGGGGCTTTGGAGGGGGGAGAGAGGATATGCTAGCAGCTAAAATCAGGGCAAAAAATAAAAAAAATAATATGTAAGAGTCGGAAGACAGTAAAATAGGGCAGGCACACTAGGAAAGGCAGTTATGAGTGAGGCTAGAAATGAATTCAGGGAAGGGTAAAGTACAGAACAGGAGAATATACACAGAAACAGTATGAGGATAGTGGGTAACCAAAGAGAAAGGATAGGAGCTGCTGGTGTCTGCTTTTCATGGCGACTAGCAAAAATAACCACTGTAAATTCTTATTGTTCTTATAAAGTCTAGCATTAATTAAAAGATTAGCTTATGTAGTAGTTATTTACTGGGACACATACTTCAGTGGTATTATTTTAAGCTTAAAATCGTGGCTTACAGACCAATAGAGTTGCAGGGTATCTGCTAAGGTCCTCAAACCTGTGTTGCCTATACTGTGGCCAGGAGAAAACTGCAGGGAAAAATCCACTAGGGCTATAAAAACAGAGAGGAGGGAGATTAGTTATGAGCAAGTAATTCAGGAAAAGAGCGAGAGACAAAAATACCATGGGTAGAGAGAAAAAAAGTAATACAGGTAGGCAGAGGCAGTATACCTAGCATTAATTTCCATTGTATGAGTGTCTTACACACATAGCTAGCTAAGAACGCAGCAGTGTTTACACCTATGCATAAAGTAATGCAGAACAATAGTAGTTAACAACAGCACAGTGTAGACATACACAAGGCAACAATTCACAAAGCAGGAAAACAGAAATTCAGGATACTGAGGACAAGAACAACTGGTACACTTTCAGGCAATAGTTCTTTCTTTTACTTTAGTACTACACCAAGAAATTACAGTGAAAATACTACAGATACATCTAAATGTGAAGTTAAGGTGCTGGTGCTCCTTGCAACAAGAAACTTAGTTGGTAAATATTCACAGTTTCAGTTTTTTTTCATTAAAAAACAAGAAATAAGATGAGTTCAATTCAAATGTTAAGCTACCCATGATCATAGGGTGCTGGAGCTCCTTGCGACAGGGAAAATAGACTTTAAATATTCACATAACTAGAGTCATGAGAAAAAGTACACCAGAGACTGCATATGCAAGCAATATTCATCTCAATATCATCACAAAATACTATATAACCTAAAGCAGATAAAGCAGCAGAATAATCACCAAATATTGTATGATTTAAACCAGTTAAGACAACAGAAAAGACATCACAAAATAGTTAATACCAAAGAATCAAAATGTTACCTTACACAGAGCAGCAGATGCTCAGCAGCATGAAGGGGAAAGAAGGTTTCAAAATGGCTCCTGCTGTTGTGAGGCACCTATGAAGACTAGGAAGAGGAAGTGAGGTGAGGGGGAGGGGTAATGACTAATACTGGGCTGGGCTTAATTTAATGAGGAAGACGCTAACCAATTTGCTAATTTGAGTCATGGAGAAGGCGAAAAGGAAGAAGAGAAAGCTATAGAGAAAAGTACTACAGAGAAAACTGCTAGAAAAATGCAAATACAATTACTGCAGAAAAAACTGCAAAGAATGGAAATTAGTTAATTTAAGAATTAATTTCATCAAATGTTAATAGCATAATATATGAGAATCATTTGTTAGTTGTCATTACATGTAATATGCATGTTTGTGATATAATACAGTCATTAGTTATTAAGTTACTTAATAAGAGACAATAGGATCAAGTGGATGCTATTTGTAGACAAAAAGTATGGAGTTTTGGCAAAGATTTATGTTCAAATATTACAGGTATATAAAAAATCTGAAATAAGGGTTATAGATTTTTTGTAATTCATCCAGGACATGTGTCATGTTTGATTTTTGAAACAGTAATAAACCATGCAAATAATAACTATATAGACATCTACACAAATTTAAAAAATAATATTATTTGATGAGATTAGAAAATGTAGTATGATGAATACAGATAATGTTAAATTATTGTAACTATAATCTGAAAAAGACAATAAAGTAAATAAATAACAATATACAATGTTTTAGAAAAATAATGAGGGTAGGGATGCTGAATATTGGAGGAAAAAAGATTATGTTTACATAAAAGGATAAAATTAAAATAGAGATTCATTATGCATTATTTTCTAAAGAATTACAGGAGGTTAAGCAAATGCATATGATGTTTGCTTTTCGGACCATTGTACTACAATATCAGAAATTTCTAATCTTTAAGTCTATATAAAAGATGATAATGGAAACAAGAGGCTTTTGGGAGAAGTGGAGGAAGAATGGTTTAAGAATGAAATGGAAAACTTATGTTACAATCATTTATCAATTATATTTTGTATAAAAAAATACAATATTGACAGGTTTAATAAAATTATAAAAAATGAAAAAATAATATTAGCAATGAGATTTTGGAGAATGGAAAAAAGTATGTAGAGCTGTTGAAAAACATGATAATATGATAGGGAAAATGAAAAAGAGACATTTGAAAGAAGGTGGAATATATTGTGAAAATATGAAAACAAGAACTTTGAAGTTATATAAGCAACAATAATTATTAAAGGGCAAAATTTTGAAAATATAACATTTTGGGTAAATATAAAAAATGATGAAAGGAATATGATATGTATTACAATCAAAGATGGAAACTGTGTTATGATATGAAGGATATTTTGAGTGAGGTGAAATAAAAATGTTAAGGAATTTTATGAAGAAAAGGTTTTAGAAAAGACAGTTATGTGGGAAGTTAAGAGGGTAGAGAGCAAGAGAGAGATTTAAAAAAAAAGAAATATGTAAGAATTTATTTAAATGAGTATAATGCGATTTTGCAGAAGATTAAAAGGATGAGTGTACCTGGATCAGTCAGAATAGGTTTTGAATTTTATAAAGAAATCCATCCATTCATCCATAACCCCTTTTTCCCATTCTTGCACATGGAATTGGGGTGTCACTTCAACAGTGACAATCACCTAGAGCCAAGGAACAGAGGAAAAAATTATTATATGAGTTTTGAATGGATGGATTGAGAAAGGCTTTAAAAATAAAATCATGTGAAGGTATTATGCAATTCATTTATAAGAAAGAAGAGAAAAGTGAAATTCCTAGTTGGGGGACTTTAATATTTAATAATGGTGATGATAAGCTTTTCGACAATTACGAAAAAAGAATATGTGCAATGATTGCAAATATGAAAATATGATTGGGGAAGGCATATATATATATATATATATATATATATATATATATATATATATATATCTATATATGTGTATATATATATATACATATATATATATATATATATATATATAGCATTTAAAGTATTAAAGATTTGTGGTTCTACTATGAAATGCCAGCTTTCTGAAACATGACATTCCAAAAGGATGAAAAAAATCAATGAAATCCAAAGGGGTGAAAAACTACTTGTCATGTGTCATGTTTGATTTTTGAAACAGTAATAAGCCATGCAAATAATAACTATATAGACATCTACACAAATTAAAAAATAACATTATTTGATGAGATTAGAAAATGTAGTATGATGAATACAGATAATGTTAAATTATTTTAACTATAATCTGAAAAAGCCAATAAAGTAAATAAATAGCAATATACAATGTTTTAGAAAAATAATGAGGGTAGGGATGCTGAATATTGGAGCAAAAAAGATTATGTATACATAAGAGGGTAAAATTAAAATAGAGATTCATTATGTATTATTTTCTGAAGAATTACAGGAGGTTAAGAAAAGGACATATCATGTTTGCTTTTCTGACCATTGTACTATAATGTCAGAAATTTCTAATCTTTAAGCCTATATGAAAGATGATAATGGAAACAAGAGGCTTTTGGGAGAAGTGGAGGAAGAATGGTTTAAAAATGAAATGGAAAACTTATTTTAGAATCATTTATCAATTATATTTTGTATAAAGAATTGCACTATTGACAGGTTTAATAAAATTATAAAAAAAGAGTAAATAATATTAGAATTGAGATTTTGGAGAATGGAAAAAAGTATGTAGAGCTGTTGAAAAACATGATAATATGATAGGGAAAATGAAAAAAGAGACATTTGAAAGAAAGTGGAATATATTGTGAAAATATGAAAACAAGAACTTTGAAGTTATATAAGCAACAATAATTATTACAGGGCAGAACTGAAAAAATATAACATTTTGGGTAAAATATAAAAAATTATGAAAGGAATATGATATGTATTATAATCAAAGATGGAAACTGTGTTATGATACAAAGGATATTTTGAGTGAAGTGAAATAAAAATGTTAAGAAATTTTATGAAGAAAAGGTTTTAGAAGGGACAGTTATATGGGAAGTTAAGAGGGTAGAGAGATTAAAAAAAAGAAATATGTAAGAATTTATTTAATTGAGTATAATGAGATTTTGCAGAAGATTAAAAGGATGAGTGTACCTGGATCAGCTGAATAGGTTTTGAATTTTATAAAGAAATCCATCCATCCACAACCCCTTTTTTCCATTCTTGCACATGGAATCGGGGTGTCACTTCCACAGTAACAATCACCTAGAGCCAAGGAACAGAGGAAAAATATTTTATATGAGTTTTGAATGGATGGATTGAGAAAAGCTTTAAAAATAAAATCATGTGAAGGTATTATAAAATTCATTTATAAGAAAGAAGAAAAAAGTGAAATTCCTAATTGCGGGAGTTTAACATTTAATAATGGTGATGATAAGCTTTTTGACAATTATGAAAAAAGAATATGTACAATAATTGCAAATATGATTGGGAAAGGCATACACACACACACACACACACACACACACATATATATATATATATATATATATATATATATATATATATATAGCATTTAAGGTATCAAAGATTTGTGGTTCTACTATGAAATGCCAGCTTCCTGAAACATGACATTCCAAAAGGATGAAAAAAAACAATGAAATCCAATGAAATCCAAAGGGGTGAAAAACTACTTTTAATTGTTTTTTTACAGTAGGGCCAAGCTCATTTCATCACTAATGTGGAGGCCAAGTACCCACAGAACTTAAAAATACCAATTCCATGGTTGTACCAATTCAAGGAAGGGAGAAATCTCCCTTAAAAGTGAATCATTGCTGGCAAACATTTAGAAATCACACTGGCAATGATTTTCTATGGGAAGAAAATTTATTATGCCATTTTACTTTTTTTTCTGCTAGCTACTGACACTCAAATAGTTTCACCTTGAAGACATGTATATGATAGGATTTGTTGTAATTGTTTAGGAAGTTGTGAACAATATTAAAAAGAAGGGGGTAATGGCAACATAGCTGTTTGTGATATAGAAAAGGCTTATGCTATGGTTGATCATAAGATGTCTGAAATATTGAAAGGATATGGTTTAGGAAATACATGTATAAGAACTATTAAAATGGTATGTAAAAGATTATATGTTAAAGTAAATACAACTAGGTAGTTCAGGAAGGAAATTTAAATTGAAAGGGGTAAAACTGGGATGCCCTGTGAGTAGTGTTTTGTTTGCTTTAGTTATGAATGCAGTAGTAATCCTGGCTAAATTAAGGGTTAAGAAGATGGATTGAAATTATATAAAATGTTGATATCCCTTTAATTATGGCTTATGTAGATAATATGCTAATTATAGTAAATGTGATCTGTTAATTTCACTAGTTCAGCAAGTAGCACAATTCCCTTTAGTGTGGAAGATTTGATTCTCACACCAAGTAGTTATATTAATTTTCAAATACTGACGCTGCAGTGCAACATAAGGGGTACTGAATTCCTGAGTGTGATATCCTTCAGATAAGAAGTTAAACCAAGGACCCATCTGCCTGAGTTGGAGGTACCTGAGGTGGGTTTAAAAGATCACGTCTTTTATTGAAAAGAGTAGAGGAATTCTATCATCAAAACAAGAAGGTATATAATACAAATGGCAAGATATTACATTAACAATAGCAGAAAGGAACATGCAGTCACTATATTAAATTTTAAAACAGCAATATTGCAAGAAAAAAGAAAAGAAAATTTGGAAACAATCACCCACCCTAACCCTTTAGCCATAATAAATGTTTGATTTTCTTAAGATCTTCACATTTGTCCCATGTTATACTAAATACATTTTCATCAATTCTACCACTCCATATAAACCAAATAACAGTCATGCATTTCTCATCAATAACATCAGTCCAATCAGAAAGACAGGTATCATATAATTCAAGTCTATTGCTTCTCATAGCAATAATAAAAAAGAATAGCAGCTTAGGGGCCTAAGCCACCATAGGCCAAAAGCCAACGACCCTATGGCAGTCCAGAATAACATGCACAGTCTCGTCTACTTTACTTAGAAGACAAAGTCTCTCACTAAAATAATTATATTTAATTTCACTCTTAACATGTAATTTATAAATCAACAATCTCAACAATAAATCAGACCATTCCCCATGCATAAACATCTTTTAAGCCTTATGTTTAATGCCTGTCTTTCTGACAAGGAAACATTATCCCAAGCCTTTGCAAGATAATAATCATTAAAACTTGCAGATACCAAAACTTTTCATTCCAGTGTAAAAAAGTCAAATAAATCTTTCATAATTTAATCCTTACAAAAATATTCATCAAAATAATTATTATATAATCCTATAAAAATATTCATCAAAAGTATTAGTATTATTTGTTTATTTATTTATTTATTTATCCATTCATTTATTTGTCTAGAATGGCTACACCACTCATAAGAAGAAACGTATTTCTTATGGCATAATATACCTTAATAAGACAAACAGCTAGTGCAGGATGTGTGCAATATGTGTGCCCCACACATGTCTGTGTGCATTGCTAAGTAACCCCATACCTCTCAAAACAAAAGTTTGTCTGAGCCTAGGTATACTGGCATCTGGGATATTCCAATGACATATGGGAGATGTTGTAGGAGTGTCACAGAGAGCTGTCAGTTGCACCCGCATACAATTCTTGGCAGCAGTGTGCACCATGGTAGATGGACACATACATTTTCCATCTACACTCATGGAGCGGCAAACTGTCATGCATCAGTTGTATAATATTGCAAACTTCGCCATGTTCTTCGTGCAATAGACTGCGCCCATATCCCTATTAAGATCCAAGTGCATGCAGAAGCAGAAAGATACATCAGTAGAAAGGGGTGACCTTACCTGAACTGCCAGGTGTTGTGTGTATAGAGCAGATAGCAGTTTTCATACATCATGGTGACACACCCTGGAAGTATCCATGGTATTGCCATATGAAGGGAAAGTGGTCTGATGGCTGCATTCCAGCAAGGTGAAATGCCAGAGGGTTACTACTGGATAAGTACAAGAACACAGCTAGGATCTAAGCTGCATACATCCCTGTCAGTATTATTCATGATGATAACATATGTGTTTCCTCTCCCACAACAGGTGACTGTGGCTATCCACTTAAGCCATGGCTAATGACCCAGTAAAGAGAAGCTTCCAACCCCAGAGAGGAGACCTGTGACGGAGCACATGCCATGACATGAACTACCATAGAGTGTGTATTTGGTGTACTGAAACACAGATTCAGATGTCTAGACACATTTCGGATGCACTACAATGCACACCTGAAGATAGCACAGATAATTACTGTGTGTGCCATGCTACACAACATGCTAACTATTGCACATGGTAGTCTTCCTGCTGTTGGTGTAGTTGAACTACTCCAAGAACTCCCAGTTGTATGAAGATGCCATTTTCAGATATCAGAAGAGGAGCAGGAGAACACAGGGGGCAGAAAAAACAGGTGTGGTTGATGCAGGATGTAACCCCAAGTTCATGTTCAGGCAACTCAGCAGCATCTGGCACACACCTTTGACTCATGACAAGCCACATGTGCTAAAGTCACACATTAAACATTGATGTTCTTGTGTTGTCCCACCACAGCAGCATAGTTTGCATGTAATGGAAATTACCCATTAGATCTACACACTAAGCATCAAACATAACATAATAATTACAACATATAACAGCATGAACATGTACCAGTCTATCTTGACAGGGACCATCAACTCAGGTCACAAGTGATGTAGGTATGCATGCCAACTCATAGTGGTGTAGGGTCTATATTATTTCCTTGAAGAGGTGTTCCATCGAACGCCTCTTCATCGACCCTTAAACCGCGAACTGTGAAAGCAGCGAACGTCCATGGCTGAAGCCCCCCAATTTGTAATGTTTGTGGTGATGTGTTGGTATCTGTAGGGCAAGAGATTTCTTTCACAGGGAAAGAAATCACTGATGTGGAAGTTCTGTGTTTTCAAAGTTCACGGTTTAGTGGTAGATGAAGAGTTGTTAGATGGAACGCCTCTTTGAGGAAATAATATAGACCCGTGGTGTATGTGTAAATGGCAGACAACAAGGGACATACTTCTGTGAACCCCATCCCCATCTCTCCACTATCAAATGAAGCAAACATGAAAGCAAGTCAGGACATACTGCACAACTGTTGTCAATATCACAAGTAACATATAGCAATGTATAGTAGGGCCGAAATATCATGTACTGAATAGCGCCATTCGTGGTCAATAAAAGTGACAGTCTCCTGTGGCATCATATTTCACAACAACCACAGACAGATGACATTGTTGGTGGTCTACACAGCAACTGTCATCACCACAGGGTGAGACTGACGCTACCAGACAGAGTGAATCAGCTGTCAATGTTACTCTTCATGCAATCTAGGGTGTCCATGCTGATGGCTCACACTGCAGTTCTGACTTCCCTTTTCAAATCTGAAAACACTTGGCCCATGTTGTTTCACAAAAGAGAATGATGGGGTGATATCAGCATAAGGAGACACACTGTGGGAAGGAGCATAGGTGTTTTTGACTGTCTGGTCATGACTACGGAGCCCACACTGGATTGGCCAACAGTAGATGGGTGCGCACATTATGGCAGAGACATTCATGTCCCTTGGGCATGGGTTGTTCTACTGAGAAGGCTCCTGCCTCTCCTATGTATCACTTGGCTAACCACAGTCAGGGGATGCAAAACCCTACTCATACTATGGCACTACTGTAGTACTGCTATAACCAGGGACTCAAGAGACCATGCCACAGATAGCATGTTTTCATTCTGAGCAGCCAGTGCTACCATGATCTCACTATGTCTGTGCTCCTCTCCTTCATGCAGCAGACACAGCTGGTGTGCAACACGATCTGTGGCATGGGCTTGTGCACAAATGTCAGATCCATGACATAGCTGGGAACCTTCATTTGCCTGTAGGAATAGGTGGAAACCCTTTGACACGTACCCATGCACACCAGCTATATGCTTATCTATCTATCTATCTATCTATCTATCTATCTATCTATCTATCTATCTATCTATCTATCTATCTATCTAGCTATCTGTCTGTCTATCTATCTGTCTATTTATTTGACATTTGCTAGCTGAGATAGTCCAACTGAGCTGCAGCCCTTTTTCAGTGGAGACCCGGGGAGAAAAGCTCCACAGTAAAATAAGCAAAAAGTCTTATACAATAAGGGAGCTTCACAGTAAAAATAAGCAAAACATCTTATACAATAAGTTAAGTACAGCATTTAGTATATAATAAAATAAACTAGCAAGTTTATAGAGAGTCAACCATTAAGATGAGCCATAAGTTCAGAGGAATATATAGTGCAGTATGGGACAATATTCAGCAACTTTATACAACAGTAAAGCATATATTAGATGTAATTATGAACAGAAAGTTCAGAGGATAAGGTGCTGATACCATAAGAAGTGAAGGCATAGTGAATTATATGCAGATTTAGCTAAGATTAGAGCTAAGATAAGTTGCACTAGTCAGACAGAACTAGGGTTGTTGAGGGTTGGATTCTATGTATTAGAATAAAACTTTAGTTACTGTTAGTAGTTGTGAAAGGGAAGAGATAGCTGGGAAAGGGAGGAGATAGGGTGGTTAGTGAAGGAGGAGGTCCCCACTTTGCCAGAATGGTTGGGCATATTTTCCTCCACATCTGAGGCTACAGCCTCATCCACAAGATAGTCACTGTCTGGGTCAGACTATATTACCAAATCTGTGTCCTGTGTGCTGGTGCCACCCTACCATAGTGAGAAACATCAGATCCCACATCAGGATCAGTGGACAGGGTAATAGAGGATGATGAGAGTGTACATACTAAAAGAAGAGACAGATGACACAGGTCAGGTAAACATGTTTATATCACATGCTGGATATCATTACTGGCATATGCCACATATATATAACTACAATGTTACAGATGCTAAGGACTTACCAGGATGTCATGTCCAATTGTGTCCCATGGAACCTATATAACTGGAATTTGACAATTATATCACATATGCAATATACATGACATATGTGAGGAATAACAACAAGACACACAGCTGAGATCTCCTTGTGGGAATCTGGCACTGGAGTGAGGGGATGAAATGCAGCTGTTGTAGGGAAACAAAGGTGTAAACATAGTATTAGTAATCACATACTTGCCAGCATGTACCATTCCAGCAAAGGTAAAACCAACAGTAGGTAATATATACACGTACCAGTTGGTCATGGCTGAGATGCTGATGGTGGCTGCCCTATTCAGGGGTAGAAGAATACAGTATTAATGGAGGACAAATACAGGAGTAACGGCAATGACATGTATAAAACAGAGGTAACACCATACCAGTTATACCCTCCCAATATGGTGAGTTTGTCTGTCATTGGAAAATACAGACAAAGCAAACACAATCATGTATGCAGGCACAAAAATAGGTGGATAATGACATATACAACACAGTAACAGGAAATGGTGATACTCGTGTGATGTGTGTTGCACCTACTGGCCAGATGTCCTTGTGCAGAAAAGCAGTAACATTAAGTTCATGTAACACAAGTTATGCTACACAGAGTTACAGCCTATGAACATGGTGAAGAACCATACCTGGTCTGTCTGTACATGTACCTGCAAGGCTCATGTCCCACAGAAGCTGTACCTGCAGGTTACAATGTCAAGGAAATATCAGAATGCCAGTATACACTACTGGCATGACAGGCGGCAGAAGGAATTAAAGGTAATGGTCACACTAACAGTAATAGAAGATGGAGATAGTCACCTGTTATGTCCTGCTGCTGTGTATAAGTGGATTGGCCTGTGCAAAGGAATTCAGACAACATTAAACATGTTGATTGTAATGGTATGTATGTACTGATATTGTACAGCAACATGTCATTACACTTGCATTAATCATCAGCATGCGTGGGTCCATGTGCATGATGCAATTCTGCTGCTGCAACACACAAATAAAAATACATGAATATACATGCAGCAACAAGCTGTACAGAGGGACTCTATACGCAACAATGTTATGCAAAGTAATACATACATGTATGGCCTGGAACACCTGCCTATATCCCACCACTAGGTACGTGGTGGTCCATACTTGCCATATGCAGGGATGCAAGAAAATGTTTGAGCTCATCTGGGGGAGTCAATGGTGGGCCACCACTGGTAGCATCCCTCTAACACTTGTACTGGTGTACCTTGTTGGCTGTATGAAGAATCATGTCAGAGCACATTCGTGACAGTCCTCCTGTAATCTAGTATGATCTCCTCCAGGATTAATAATGTCGGTGAGTATAGTCCACACGTCATTCCTCAAAATTGTATTCCCTGCCCATCCAAGGAGTCTCCATCCATTCTGGCAAAGAGCATCTATTATTGTTGAAAAATTGTTGCCCCTAGGCCATGGGTCTGTTTGCAATCTAGAAGACAATTATAAACACATGGTTAGATTAATACAGTGTCCCACATATAGAAATATTATGACAACTTATATCAATTTACCCTCTCCGCATTCCTATGTACCTCAAAATTCTATCAAATAGTCCCTGTCCTGTATAGTACTGTGACATATAAAACAACATATGTGACATGAAAACAATATCTGGATACATAACACAACTTGCAATATCTGTAGAGGCTTTATGGGGGATTTCAAACCATTACACTGGATATCACACAAGGGAGTCCAACCACAACACCAGTATAGCACAGAATGCATACATTTTGCATGCAGTTCACATTAACATACTACACATAACATATATGTAAAATAATGATGTTGGATGTCTGTCACACACATCCTGTATTCTCAACAGATGTTATGCAACTTCAGCTTAAACATACAACCTGTGTAATAAATCAGTCATATTAACCTGAACTGTTATACATGAATAGCTAATACCAACACAATCAATAGTGAGCAGTGAATGTTATCCCCATTTCATCTGTATGACATGAAAATAAGTGATAACTATTAGTCTTTGAATATAATATCTGTACATTAGCAATTAATCAACTTACAAAAAGTATCAGAAAGCCTCCACATCCATAAGTATACCACAGATAGTACATGGCAAACAGACATAAACATGGATATAGTTTTATTGAGGCAATGTTTCTAGCACTTGTTTTAATAAGCATAGGTTCATAGGTAGGTACTAGGTTATTAGCCCTAGGGCCTATACAAACCTAGCCAAAAAGGTACCCTGGCTTTTGCCATCCAAGAAAATTATTTTCCTGTGCCCCTGTCAAGCAGAACCACAAAAGTGATCTCTGGGGTGAATTTCCTATTACCCATCAAATCATCAAGATTTTTCTTGAGGAGTGCTAATCAGGAGCTCTGACATAGACAGGTAGTCTGTTCCAGAGTATGGGAAGTCTCTGGGACAGGAATCTATCCCTCCAGCATGTTCTGTTTATTGTGGTGAAAAGGTTTAGGTCCCTAGAGCGTGTAGCTTGGAGGGATTGGGATTTCTTTAAGTGGAGCATGTCCAACAGCTCTGGGTTTGACATAACTTTGTATGTTAGGCAGAGATTGCCTCTGAGTAGGCGATATGCGATAGAGTAAAGCTGGAGTTTTTTGAGATGGTCTGCGTAAGGCATCTGTTTGAGGCCAGTAATCCTCTTTGTGAGGTATTTTTACGGCCTTTCCAGTTGTTGTAGATGTCTTGTGAGGTACATACCAAAAGGGGCATTGTACTCTATAATGGGTCTAATGACTGATGAGTAGAGGGGAACAATGACCTCTTTTTTTCTGGATGAGAAACCTTTTGTGATGAGGTGTGCCACATAGAAGGATTTCCTGACCACTGTGGCAATGTGATTATCAAAGGAGAGACTACTGTTCACCTGTGTCTCAAGATCTCTTATCACACTTTCGGTGTTAAGTAGACTACCGCCTATGTGGTAGTTCATGGGTACAGAGTTTTTACCAAAGGGGATGACAATGCACATCATTAGGAGTTTTGATTATGGCTCCTAGTTTACAGTCATCTGCGAATTTAGTTAGCCAAAGACCTTCTGTGTTAGCCTGTACTTCAGTAGATACCAAACAGGAGAGGACCCAGGACTCTACCCTGTGGTAATCCACTTGTCACTGGTCTGAAGTCTGATTTGGAGTCTGCTACTTTCACAGTGTGGGTTCTGTCAGTAAGCCAACTGGCAACCCATCTTGTGACATAGAGAATTTTACCTAGTTTAGTGAGTTTATCTATAATTCCAGAGTGGGGGATGGTGTCGAACACCTTGGCGAGATAGGCTGTGTGAACCACCTTACCCTCATCTCTGGCTTTGGTGACTACTTCAAAGAAGTCTATCAGGTTTAGGAGACATGATCTGTCTTTTACAAACCCAAACTGTGTGGGGTCCAGAGTTTGGAGATCTCCAATGTCTTTGTTTATGAGTTCCATGATGATACGTTCCATGGCCTTGCAGATGAGGCTCGTCAGGCTAATGAGGCAGTAGTTCCCGGGGTCTTTTGTGGCCCCCCTTTGTGGAGTGGGATAACTGTTGCACTGTGCCATTCAATGGGCACAAAGCCTGAAGTGAGGCTATGATTGAACATGGTACTTAGGTGGAGTGCCAGTTCATTCTGTAGTTCATGTAGAAGGCAGCCTGGGATGTTGTTAGGTCCCATGGATGCTGTGTTCTTCACTTTGGAGAGTGAGGTATTTACCTGTGCAGCCGTGATTACAGGAACTTTGCATTTTTCCGGTATAAAGATGGGCCCTTTAGCAGGTGAGAGGGGGTAAAGTTAGCACTGAACCTATCTGCCAGGATGTTGGAAATATCAGTTGGTTCTGTATATTTAGTGTCATTGTGTTGTAACTCAGAGCAGATCTGAGTGTTGCCATTGAGATTCTTGACATAGCTATAGAATGCTTTGTGGTTGTCTTTAGAATCAGTGGCAATTTTGTTTTCATAACTAGCTTTGGAGGACTTTATGAGGGATCTCAGCTTCTTACTGAGGCTGACCAGGGATTTCCTCCAATTGTGGGATTTTACTCTTTTTTTGCAACAGTTTCTTTCTTCTGTTGTGGAGTTTGTTTATGGCAGAAGACCACCAGATCGGCTTCCTTTTTTTTTGGAGGATAGCATCTCGGTTCTGTTAGGGATAGCATGATCCATGCACTCGTGTAAGTGCTTATAAAGTGCATTTGTGTAGGATTCAGCAGTTGTACCTCTATTGTCCATCTGCATGGGTGTCGTGAAGTTTGCCTCTTCTGTCTTAAGAAGCGTGAGGTTGGCTTTGGAAAAATTTTTTATGGTTGTTTTCCCAATGGGGGGTGGGAGTGGGATGTGGACATCTAGGGTGATTAGCTTGTGGTCGGATCTGACCAACAAGGAACTGACCTCTGGTGTGGAACACCAGTCACCCATGCTGGTGATGACCAGGTCTAGGATATTGCTGCCCCTGGTGGGGGTGTGAATAAGTTGATCCAAGGCATTGGAATTGATGATTTCCAGAAAACGTTGAGCAAAAGAGTTGGTACATGAGTAGTTTTCCCAGTTAATGGTAGGGTAGTTGATCACCCATTATTAGAGTGTTGGGTTGTACATTAATATTTTCCAGTGTATCAAGAAAAGATGAGTGGGAATCCTGGGGCATGGTGGGGGGTCTGTAGCAAGCTACAATCTGGATTGTCTGGATTGCAGTTTTGCCCAGAGTAGAACTTGGATAATCTCGGATGCATTATGCTGAGCAACTAGCTTGGAGGTGTGGATATCCTTAATGAATATGGACACGCATCCACCTTTAGTGTTTCGGTCTGGGTTTGGTGGCCGAAAGGTGTGGTATGAATTATAGCCTGATAATGCAGGGGTGCTCTCTGGAGCTTTGAACCGGGTCTCCGTCACTGCACAGATGTCAATGTTCTCCATTTTAAGGAGTGCCTCGAGTGAGTGCATTTTGAGGTTTAGACTTCTAGCATTGAGTAGTATTACCCACAGATTTTGCTTGCTTGTACCTGTTATGGTGGTGAATTTGTCATTTGAACCTTGCCTAAAAAAGGCACTATAGGGCTGGCAAGAGCCTTTGCCAGTAGCCAGAATCCCAGGGGTGACAGGCACAGGTCATCTCTGGCAAAGCATCGTGGTCTGTCAACCATATCATCCCAGGCAGACAGATACTGGATTCCCTTAGAATGACACCAGAAGCTTAGCCAATTGTTAAAGTCAATCATTTTGTCCTTGTACTGTGGTATCATTCTGGGTGATGGCAGGATGCTACTCAGGGCTAGTGTCATACCTACCTGGTCTACAAGATCAGAGAGCTCCTCCATGTCTCTTTTCATGTAGTCCAGGAAGGTATGCCTCAAGTCATTCACACCAACATGGACAATGACAGAGTCATATTTGTACTTGCTGTGGAGTGACCTAAGTGCATGTGTTATGTGGTGGATCCTGGCACCTGACAGGCAGCTGACAGTAACTTTTTCCTTGTTTAGCCTGGTGAGTGGAACATCAGTGTGCCTGACTATAGAGTCACCTATGACTAGAGTGTTGGGTACGTTACGCCTTATGGGCTGTAGTTGAGTGGAACACTGAGTATGTGGGCTATGTGTCATTTGGGATGTGTTGGGGGTGGAGGTTGCTTGCATTTATGCTTTGGAGGTCTCTGTTGTTTGGGCAGATTTGTACTGAGAGCCTCCGTGAATGTAGGTGTGTGTTTTGTGCTTCTGTGTGTGTGTTTTGGTGGTGTAGGTTTTGAGGGACTATGTGATGAGTGTGGTGTGGTGCAAGTGTTTACCTTCTCCTCTTGACTGTCTAGGCCAGTCTTTGGTGAAGAAAGCTTTGCTTCCAGTTTGGCTATATAAGTGCATCTCTCACAGGTTGTAATGTTGGGTGGTAGGAGGAGAGGGTTGTCTGTGTACATGAGGTAATTGCTGCATTGTCCCAAGATGCCCAGTGTCATCAGGTAGACAGGAGGAAACTCCGGGAGCTGACATTTAGACATGCCTGAATAGGTGCTTATTTATTAAGTACTAAAATCTGTTTTCATCTAGACAGGTGAGGAAAGTTGAGTGCTGTAGTAATTTGTAACTTATTTAGTGCATACAATGAGTTCTGAACAAGTGCCGAGCTCAAAGAAGCAGATTTGAGTGCTAAAACTAAAAAGCTGGCTAGTTGCAAGAGAAATTTTGAAGAACAAACTTTATGGCGCCAGGAATAGTTTTAAACCCAGCTGTAGCCACTAAATGAAAGTTTTAAACAGATCAAGGAGCAGACTCTATAGAATGCTTTTAACTGTAAACAGACAATTATCAAAAATGCACAGAAAAGCTTGGATAGAGCACTCACAAACAGAAAATATAACTCTCAGTATGAAAAACAGTTTACAGTTAAGTAATGTTAAAACAGTATAAAACAGTACATAAATGCAGTGAAACAATAAAAAAAGCTTTATAACAGTGCAAAATGTAGATCAGCTGTGTAGAACAATTATAATCATTTCAGAAGTGCAGTTCAGTGAAATAAGTGTAAGAAATAACTTATCCTGCTCTTGGAATCTTAAGGAATTTCCACTTATGCAATGCAATCCAGAGCCTGAGCAATCGATGAATAAATCCATAACATAGCTACAAATACATAGTAAATGGCAGCATACAGATAACAGTGGAATCCACAGGTTTCCTTATCTATACCACAGACTGTACAGAGTCATCAGTAGTATATACGGATATTCCATTGGTACATCCTTATGTACTATTCACTGGTGCTGTTTACATTTTTCTGCACAAGTGCATATGGGGAAGCACTGCTTGTTAGTGATACAGATGTACCACCATGTATGCTACTGGTTAATTCTACACCACTGCAGTTAGTCGAATACATTTTTTGAACTGCACACAATTTTCCCTAAATGCATCAACTTAAGCATGCACACTTACATTTCTAAGGAGAAATGATAATATAGGTCTATAAGGTGGAAAACCTCCTGCCTCAGAAATGCTAGCAGGTGCAACATTACCTTTGCAATGCAATCCAGAGCCTGAGCAATCAATGAATAAATCCATAACGTAGCTACAAATACATAGTACATGGCAGCATACAGATAACAGTGGAATCCTCAGGTTTCCTTAACTATATCATAGACTGTACAGAGTCATCAGTAATATATACGGATATTCCATTGTTACATCCTTATGTACTATTCACTGGTGCTGTTTACATTTTTCTGCACAAGTGCATATGGGGAAGCACTGTTTGTTAGTGATGCAGATGTACCACCATGTATGATACTGGTTAATTCTACACCACTGCAGTTAGTCAAATACATGTTTTGTACTGCACACAGTTTTCCCTAAATGCATCAAGTTAAGCATACACACTTACATTTCTAAGGAGAAATTATAACATAGGTCTATAAGGTGGGAAACCTCCTGCCCCAGCAGTGCTAGCAGGTGCAAAATTACCTTTTCAGCTACCTATGAGTCAGGTATAACTGAAAGTAAGACCAGCTATATGCACACAGCATTTAAGTCCAATTTGTGCCATACATAATTAATGAGGTTCATTAAAATTCAAGGTTTTGGAATCTCATTTGCACGTCTGTATAAGCTATTAAAATTTGGTGCATTAACCAATAGCTTGGCATAACGGGAAGATGATCATGCAAATACTCAATAGGTATCGTTAAATGGAACCATATGTAGCACGTCTCTTACTTTCCAAAGATCTGATACCATCCCATAAGCAACACTTTTAAATTTTAAAAGCTGATATTATGTGGCAGTTGTGTGGAGCATGAGGGCTTATAGCATTTAAATGTCGGATGGCTGAGTTTTCCTCTATCATCTGCAGGAATGTGGATTCACACACAATAGTAGTTTGTTAAGAAGGCAGGTATTCTGCTGTGTGTTAGCTCAGCCTGTAAACCAAGAGGCCAATGTGTATGTATCATGTCTGTCAGTTCAAAACTACATGGGGAATTTCTTTCAGTAAGTCTTGCTGGGTGTGGAAATACTTATATGGATACCTGCTTGTTGATGTTTACAGGTTTGTTTCATGGACTTATGATCACAGCATGTATTGGTCAGATTTCTGTGAATATCTCTGTAGCTGTAATTTTCTGCCAACAGCAGCTCATTTCCTACAGTTTTATGTGTAAAGCATACCCCCCTGATGTTAGGGATATTTGTGATGTATAGTTTCTAATGTAACAACAAAATATATGCATATATTTCCTGCCCCCTATATAAAAACATAAACTACATTCTGATGTATTTTATGAACAGGAATTCATAGCTGTCTGTTAAGAGCTGTTTATGTGTTATATGACAGTGTTCCACTGTTAGAGGTAAGAAATTTTACAGTTGTATTTTTGTGTTTTAACCATTGTGCTGATGTGCAGTAATGCTTGCAAGTTTTGTTATATAAATGCACAACACTTTGAAATGTATCTTAACTATCATGTAATGTGTAAGACATGATCCATGTTATTATCCCATCACAATGTACAATCATATCTCTGATTTGTTTAACTGCATTTCATCCATGCAATATCAACCAAGATAGATGAGGCAAACAGGTAGGTGACAGAATTATAGTGTCAACAAAGCTGAGATTAACAAGATTGAATTTCAGATCATCCAATCCTGGTTCATTAGTCTTCCAGTGTGTAAAGTATTGCATGTGACATATCACAAAATGTGTATGCAGATTATGTAATGTTATGTGGCGATCCCTAACCGGGAAAAGCCGAAAAGACAAACAATGTAATTTAGAATTAAGTTAGAGAACATAAGCAGCTCAATGTTTTTCAGTGTTATTTTATACCTACATAGAGAAGATGAGATGGTCAACATATTTCCCTGTTATTCGATACCTACATACTGTCATTCATAAATGCTTTTTACTTTTTGCAGGGGATGAGGAAGACTCTAGGAATTGTGCTTTGTGCATCAAGGGGATGCACAGGCTGGAAGAGCAGTGCAGGAAGACAGGTATGATATTACATTTTCGTAGCTTCATAGGTTTATAGGTGTGTACTAGGTTAATGGCCCTGGAGCCTTTACAAGCCTAGCCTCTAGGATTACCCTGCCATCGTCTCACCTGGCATTAGTTCCCAGTGCCTTTGTTGAGTAGAGCCTCTGGAGAGATCCCCCGGGTGAATTTTCTATTTCCCATCCACTCATCAAGATTTCTCTTGAAGACAGGCAGTGAGGTGCTCTGTTTGACATGCATGAGAAGTCTATTCCATAGCATGGGCAGTCTCTGGGTTATGAAACTGTCCCTCCAGCATGTTCTGCTGATTGTGGTAATGAGGCTGAGGTCTCTGGAGCATGTGGTACGGAGGGATTGGGATTGCATTAGATGTAGCATTTCTAACAGATCTGGGTCAGACAGGGCTTTGTAAGTCAAGCAGAGATCGTCTCTAAGTAGGTGATATGAGACAGAGAATAGTTGGAGATTTTTGAGTCTGTCCATATAGGACAATTGTTTAAGGCCTAGGATCATCTTTGTGAGGTACTTTTGCAGCCTCTCCAGTTGTTGCAGGTGGCTAGTGAGGTGCATGCCAAATGGGGCATTGTACTTGATGACTGGCCTAATGAGGGAAGAGTAGAGGGACACAATGACCTATTTCTTCCATGATACAAAACCCTTAGTAATGAGATGTGCCACATAGAAGAACTTTCTAACCACAGTGACAATGTGGTGGTCAAAAGAGAGGTTGCTGTCAACCTGTGTTCCCAGATCTCTTATAACGCCTTCTGTGTTCAGTGGACTACCATCGATGTGGTAATTCATGGGAACCAAGTTTTTCCCAAAGGTGATGACAACACCATTTTTGGCATTGAGCCTAAGGCCATGGTTCTGACACCAGTCAATCTCAGTGAGACCTTTCTGCAGAATGTCAACATCACCTGGGGAGTTAATAATAGCTCCCAACTTGCAATCATCTGTGAACTTTGTCAGCCAGAGTCCCTTTGTGTTGGCCTGGACTTCAGAGAAGTAGATACCAAACAGTAGGGGACCCAGGACCAAACCCTGTGGGACTCCACTTATGACTGGTTGGCAGTCTAACTTGGAGTCAACTATATTCACACCGTGGGCTCTATCTGTGAGCCAGTTTGCAACCCACCTAGTGATATAGGGGTTGATGCCTAGCTTAGTGAGTTTTTCTACGATTCCTCAGTGGGGAATGGTATTAAAGGACTTGGCCAGATCAAGATAGGGTGTATGGACCACCTTGCTTTCATCCACAGCTCTGGTGACTGACTCAAAGAAGTTGACCAGGTTGAGTAGACATGATCTACCCTTCACAAAACCAAACTGTGTGGGATCCAGAGTTTGGAGATTTATTATATCCTTGATTATTTGGTCCATGATGATGCGTTCCATAGCTTTGCATATCAGACTTGTCAGGCTAATGGGGTGATAGTTCCTGGGGTCTGTAGTCACTCTTCCTCTGTGGAGAGGGATGACTGTAGCAGTGCACCATTTGGTAGGGACAAAGCCTGAGGTGAGGCTAAGACTGAATAAGGCACACAGATGTGGTGCCAGTTTTCTGTAGTTCATGTAGAACACAGCCAGTGATATTGTCAGGTCCCATAAAAGCTGTATTCTTGGCCTTGAACAGTGCTGTTTTAACCTGTGCAGTAGTAATACTGGGTGCCTGGCAATCTACTGGTATTGTGATTGGTCCTTTGGGGGGGGTAAAGTTGGCACTGAATGTGTTGGCCAGTATATTGGCAATATATGTTGGCTTAGTATAGGAGGTACCATTGTGCAGTAGCTCAGAGCAAATCTGGGTATTACCGTGGAGATTTTTTACATAACTATAGAAGGCCTTGTGGTCGTCTTAACTATCTTATGCAATTCTGTTTTCATAGCTAGCTTTAGAGGATTTGATGAGGGATCTCAACTTTTTGTTGAGGCTGATAAGGGAGTTTTTCCAGTCAAGGAACTTCACCTTATTCCGCATCAGTTTCTTCCTTCTGTTGAAGAGTTTGTTTATGGCAGGGGACCACCAGGTTGGCTTCCTTTTTTTGGAGGAGAGCGTCTTGATTCCATTGGGTATGGTAAGATCCATGCATTTGTGTACGTGTTCATACAGTGCACTGATATATGATTCGGCGGTCATGCAACTATTCTCCATTTGCATGGGTGCCACAAAGTTAGCCAGCTCTGTTATTAGGAGTCCAAAGTTAGCTTTGGAGAAGTTTTTCATGGTGGCTACCTTTGCGGGGGGAGTGGGTGGGAGGGATGTGGATTTCCAAGGTGATTAGTTTGTGGTTGGAACTAACCAGGGAGGAGTTGACAACTGGTGTAGAGCAACAGTCGCCCATGTTAGTAATGACCAGGTCAAGGATGTTGCTACCACTAGTGGGGGTAAGAACAAGCTGGTCCAGGGCATTGGAATTAATGAATTCCAGGAAATGTTGGGCAAGTGTATTGGTACATGAGTAGTTTTCCCAGTTAATGGAGGGGTAGTTGAAGTCACCCAGTATGAGAGCGTTAGGTTGGACCCTAATATTTTCCAGGGTGCTTAGGAACTTGGAGTGCGAGTCTTGAGACATGGTTGGGAACCTATAGCAGGCTACTACCTGAATCGCTGTCTTACGCAATGCTAGTTGCACCTGAAGTATCTCTGATGCGTTATGTTGGTCTACCAGTCTGGAGATATGAGCATCCTTTATGAATATGGAAACACCACCGGTTTTGGAGCTTTGGTCCAAGTTCTGGGGTTGAAAGGTGTGTAATGAGTTATAGCCTGGTAGCGCAGGGGTGCTTTTTGCTGCTTTGAACCAGGTCTCTGTTACAGAACAAATGTCGATGTTCTCCATTTTAAGGAGTGCTTTGAGCGAGTACATTTTGAGATTTAGACTTCTAGCATTGAGCAGCATGACCCACAGATTGCATTTATTTGTAGCTGTTATGGTGGTAATTTGATCTTTGGAATACAGCCTAAAAAAGGCACTATATTGGTGGAAAGAGACTTGGCCAGTATCCAAAAGCCCAGGGGTGACAGATGCAGGCCATCTCTGGCAAAGCATCAAGGTCTATCAACCATGTTATCTCAGGCAGACAGATGCTGGATCCCCTTGGAATAACACCAGAAACGTAGCCAATTGTTGAAATCAATCATTTTCTGCTTGCACTGTGGTATCATTCTGGGTGATAGTAGGATGCTGCTCAAGGCTAGGGTCATACCCACCTGAACTACATAATCCGAGAGCTCCTCCATGTCTCTTTTCATGTAGTCCAGGGAGGTATGTCTAAGGGCATTCACACCCACATGCACAATGACAGCGTCATATTTGTACCTGTTTTTGAGGGACATGAGTGCATGCATTATGTGGTGGATCCTGGCACCTGACAGGCAGCTGATTGTTACTTTCTCCTTATTCAGCCTAGTGAGTGGGCCATCAGTGTGCATCACTATTGATTTTGCACCTAGAATAGATCAGGCCATTGTCAGAGAATCAGCTTGTTACATTTCCATGCATACTACTACTAATGCAAGAATACCGATCATGCATCATTAAGGTAACTGTAATAGTCATACAATCCCTGTGATTACGAGTATGAGGTTCATAATAATATGTCTGCATATTAGTTAGGTAGAGGTCCTGTTTGCCGAAGGTAATGTTGTGAACTGTACGTCACAATTTAGATGATGGTCAGTTATATGTAACCGCCACAGTGCTGCTTTTGTTTGTGATGTTTTATATACAAGTTAATGTTCACTTATTTTCTGTTTGGATAGCAGATGTGCTTGGTGATCAATACGTTGTGCATAGTTTGCCTGTACATGTAATGAATGATTGTCTGCTGCTTTAATGTTCACACTGTTGTTGGCAGACATACTGTGCCATTCACTTCAGTTCAACATAGGTATTACATTGGCATGCAACACTTTTGAAACTTTGGTTGCAACACACTTGTATCCTTTGTTTAGGGGTAGTTGTACTCATAGCTATTCCTGTCCTTCATTTATAACTATGTTACATAATCACCAATTATATTTCCAACTGGATTGCAATCTCACTGTATCTTCATTATGCAAATATATTAATTGGTGGCTGTTCACATGACTCATTACTAACATAGACACCTGGATACAGTTATGTGTGATTCACATATTTACACATTGACATAAATGTGTAAGGCACACATACAAGACAGAAAACGTGGAACTAGCGGTATTCTTTCGGACAGTCCACTGGCCAGGGCAGTGAGGCATACATCAAGTTTTACCCACTGCAGGTCATAGTATTTGTATTATGGCATCAGTGTCACAGTGGTCTAACAGTATAGCAGTTTTTTTTTTTTTTTTAATATAGACATGTCAGTGCTGCATGACACAGTGTCATAGCATGTTTGTCTTCATATGCGATGATATCAGATTGTGCTGGCTATGTGCATGCTTGTCATTCATATTGATGGCTGATAAACAAGTGTTCAGGTAATGACAGGATTTTCACAAGGGGTTGTGTTAAGCATGCTATGGCATGGCCTAGAGTAAGCTGCTCACATTGTGATATGTATGTAGGGGCCCTTACATGGGCCTCTATTGAAATCATCCATAAGTATACGTAATAGGACATAGGAAATGTGTCGTGCATGAATATCCATCTACTAGCAGCAATTATTTTTATTATACTCCTTCTACATAATCCTTTTAGGCTATATCACCTGATAATGTGGTTTTAATGACTCCTGCAATGCATGGTGATTTTCATATACAGAGATCACCTATTGAAGTAATTAATGTCTGCTACATTTCTGATCTGCACATTTTATTTATTTATTTATTGACATTTGTTAACTGGGTTATTCCAGCTGAGCCAGGGGCCCATTTTCAGTGGAGACCCAAGGAGAAAAGCTCCAGAAACATTACAAGTTATTACAGCAGTTGCAAAATTAAAATCAACAGCTAACAAAGTAGAAGTCCATCGATAATTAACAGCATGATATAGCATAGGTCTATTAACAAGTAGCAGGTCTATAAGTATCATACATAACATTGATTCTAAGAGTGTAAGCATTTAAAACAAAGAGTTGTACATTCACAAGAACAGTCAGCATTGTATAAATAGCCAGTTGCAATACAATATAAAGTGTATTAAAAGTGAGGAGATAGGGAAAAGTAAAAGGCTCAGAGAACAAGTAGGAAGTGAAGGGTTAAAGGGGAAAATAAGTAGAATTGATAAAAGGGGAGAATAGGTCAAGTGGGGGGTTGACATGGACATGACCACATCTTTTGTAGATGAAATTTTAGTTCTTGTTTGAACAGATATTTTTTGAGAAATGCTACTTATATTGTGAGTTCCAAGCATGGGCTATAGAGTATTTGTAGAGGGACTTTCTAATATTTTTATTGGATTTGTATGTCAGGAAGGTGTTTACTGGTAGTTTGGAGGTGACAATGGGGGTTATAGTAGGAGACTAGATTAGAGATGGAGTTGCAGGAAGAGGGGACATTCAGGATAGAGTATGTAATATGTAGTTGAGGAAGAAGTAGTTGTTTAGAAAATTCTGACCATTGGAGTGTCTTAAGTTCAAGGGAGTCATGAGATTTTTAAGGGAGATTTGGAGGCAAATCTGGCTATCTTGTTATATGTTTGCTCTAGTTTGGTGAGAACTGTTGTTTGAACATTAGTAAGGACAGGAACAGTGTAAAGAAGACAGGGTAGAAGGAGGGATTGAGCTAGGGAGGGTTTGGAGGAGGGTGTAAGAAATCTTTGGTTGTGATAGAAAAGACCAAGTTTCTGTTGGGTCTTTTTATGCATTGTTGGATCTGGATATTGAATTTTAATTCATCATCAATAATTACTCCACATAGTTTGGTATAGGGTTCAGGTTGGATGATGGTGGTAGAGAAAGAGGGTTTGTGCTGTGCAAGTGATTAGGGGAGTAAAAGAAGGAGTTTTTTTTTTTTTTTGATTTAGTATTAGTTGATTGTCAGTGAGTCAGGTTTCGACAGAGCACAAGATTTGTTGAGTGAGAACTAGAAGTTCAGAGATGCTGTGGGCAGAGGTGATGAGTGTGGAACCATCGGCATATTGTAGAAGTGTAGAGAGGTTAGTAGCAGAGCGAAGTTTATTAGTGAATATATTAAACAGGTTGGGGCCCAGAATAGATCCTTGGGGCATGCCAATATTTACTTGGAGGAAGGGAGAGAGGACAGTTTGCCAGCAGATATATTGTTGGCTGCTGGAGAGATAGCTAGAGAACCAGTTAAATGAGGAGTTAGAAAGGCGAAGGTTTGAAAGTTTAGTTAGAAGTTTGGAGTGA
>NC_056726.1:1418084646-1418131084 GCF_019279795.1 Protopterus annectens
CAAGGTACCACCATTTTGGGGATATTTCAGTGTGCTATATGCAGTTATTCACAAAGTGCAATTACTTTGAAAGTTATTGCATTTGGGCAACAGATGTTCGATTTATTTATATTGTGCAATTGCTTGACATGTTTCTTACGCTGATAAGAGATGTTTTCTTGCAAAAGACAGCATTACAAGAGTATTACAGTGCTCATGAATTACCCAGTCACATCGTAAAGTTTCGAATGTTTCTTAAAGTGATGACTATAGCAAGCAATGGTGCATGACTTTAACATTTCTGCCTTTACCAATAAAAGTCCAGCAATGTATTGAAAAGCCAGAGAAGTTTATTTTGCAAAGTTCAGTTATTCAAAAGTACTTTGAGTTCATTAATTTGCATAATTCCTATAAGCCCAATGAAAGTATAAGGTCAGAGCACAAAAGCATTGGCCAAGTACTGTTTATGCCAAAAACTTATACATATATGTATGTGTGCATATTCATGTTTATTCACAAGACCCTTTGCTGGTATGTGGTAATATGGCACAGGCAGATGCATTTCTAAAACCCCTACCACTTGCGTTTTATCAGCATATTTCAGAGAAATGGAGAATATTTGAGAAATGGAGAATATATGAACAAGAGTACGATATTTTCATACAAGCAGCTTATGCAGATAGAGATGCATGCACCAGCGCATTAATTTTGCTAAACCTAGCAGGGTCTGAGGCATTCATTTGTGTATGCACCAGCAGTGCAAGAAGGAGAAGGGGTGGACCACCATATTGTTATACAAGCTGAATCAAGGGAAGACCCCGAGTGTATGAAGTGCAAGTTTAGAGAAATGTGCAACCCACAGATGAATTTTACATTAGAGAGGCATTTGTTTTACACAAGAGATCAGAAACCAGGGGAGTCATTTGCAGCTTATATAATTGACTTAAGGAACAGAACTAAAATGTGTCGGTTTGGTGATCTAAAAGATGAGTCGATAAAGGACAGGCTTGTATGTAGTATTAATAGTGTTGCTGTAATAATAATTTTACTTCGTGACAGTGACTTAACATTGAGCAAAGTAATAGAGATTTGTCAAATCCTTGAGGTGACAGAGAAACATACTATGCTTGCGAGTGACAAGAGCATGGTTTCAGTTGGCTCCAGAGCAAACGTAGATAGTATGCAACACATGACAAACAAGAACAAGCCTAAGCATGTGGCAGCTACAGGATTTCCAAAGAAGCAATGAGGTTTTCCAGAAAGTTCTAGGAAATGTGCAAGCTCCAGTGCCAGCTCAGTGCAGCACAACATGAATCAGCAAACCCCAAATCTAGCTTTACTGTTAACTGTCACAAATGTGGTGTGAATCATGTATCTAAAAGAGAGAAGTGCTTAACATTTGGTCAGCAATGTCACAAGTGTAAAAAATGGAACCATTTCCAAAAAGTTTTGTAAATCAAGTAAGCCTCACACAGTTGTAAAGAAAAGTTGCACAAAAAGCAAGTTGATCAAGTAGAGCCATAACAGTCAGCTTTCTCCGTAGATGGTGTATCAGTGCTTGGCGAAAGAGCTGATGTAGCAAACTTATTAACAAGAACTGAAGTGTTTTGTACTGTTCAGATCAATGGAAAATTCACAGAGCTCAAAGTAGACACTGGGTCAAAGTGTAATGTTATATCAGCAGACACATTTGCAAGAGTGCTCAGAACTGTTACAACTTATTATTCTATGTAGTCCGATGACCAGTGCAATCTTTATTGGGTCTCAAAGATAGTTTAAGAATGAATCTGCTTTCTTTTGCTAAAGTTCATCATGTGAGTGAAGTTCAGAGTTCCAATTCCTCTGAAGCCATTTTCTCAGAGTATGCTGATGTTTTCAATGACAAATCAGGCAAGCTTCCAGTTGTGTATTCCATAAAGTTAGACCCAGAGGTCACTCCAGTAGTCAGACCAGCTAGAAGAGTTTCAATAGCTATGCAGGATAAAGTTAAAGATCAGTTGGATAAAATGGTGCAGTAAGGTGTGATTTTTTTCCAGTCACCAAACCAACTGAATGGGTGTTGTCCATGGTAGCCACTCACAAAAAAGGCTCAAATGAAATCAGGATATGCACTGACCCAAGAGATTTGAACAAAGCATTAAAGAGACCTTATCATCCAATGTGCACAGTTGAGAAGTTGCAGCTCTAATACTGAATGCCACTGTATTTTCTGTTTTGGATGCAAAGACCTAATTTTGACAAGTGTTGCTTGATTGCAAATCCTCATTTCTAACTACTTTTGGTAGTCTGCTTGGCAGATACAGATTCCTAAAGATGCCATTTGGAATAAATTCTGCAAGTGAAGTTTTTTAGTGAGCAATGGAGCAATTTTTTTCAGGTTATCCTTGTGCCGTAATAGTAGATGATTTATTGGTTGGAGGCAATGGTGAAGCAGAGCATGACAGAAACATCCAGAAAGTTCTAGACAGAGCACGTGAAGTGAAATTAAAGCTCAATCCTCTGAAGTGCAAATTCAGACTTCCAGAAGTTATGTATGTAGGACATTTATGTAGAAGTAAATGCTTGATACCTGTCCTGACCAACCAAGCAGCTATTCTAGAGATGCCAGTGCCAAACAGATGTGAACAAACCAGCTATTCTTTCCTGTGATGCTTCAAAGTGTTCTAAGTTTCATGATTATATTTATGGTCAAGCTACTGATCTATTGTTTCTGCTTCCTTGTAACAAGAATATAGTCAAGCAATCAACACTACTTAGTTTTGGTAGAATTGTATTTGGATTGGTTTGAGATTGATCTATTACCAAACTTAACCTCAACTTCTGTTAATACTAAGCTGAAATGTTATTTCTCAGTTCATGGTAGTCCACACAAACTTTTTTTCTGACAATGGTACTCAATTCACTAGTCAGTTGTTTCAGAAATTTCTAAAAGAATGGGACTTTGTACATGTCACTAGCAGTCCTGAATATCCCCAATACAATGGTCTAGCTGAACATGCAGTACAGAGTGTAATGCAATTACTTGAAAAGTCAAAGTGTGACAATACTGATGCATTTTTGAATTAGCCTAATCTCAGAAATGTACGCTGTGATGATATTTTTGGCTCACCTGCTGAAAGACTACTTTCCAGGCAAGCTAGAACTGCACTACCTATTTCTTCAAGTTTGTTGCACCTTAAACCTAAGAACAATAAAACCATCAAGGCTCAATTGTTTAAGAAGCATAATATCCAGAAATCTAGTTATGACAGATCGAGCAGATTACTTTGTCCATTCAGGGAAGGAGAGCTAGTATGGATCCAGATGACAAAAGGTTCTAGTCGAATAGGACAGATTGCAGGCATCTGTGCCGAACTTAGATCCTATTTGGTAGATTCCAGGATTTTGAGTATAGGAGGAATCACAGGCATCTTCTTTCTGTACCAGAATCATCATCATTTCAGCCACAACATTGTATATGTGATGCAAACTCTAAATCAAAGTATGAGTCAGACACTGTTTCTAAACCAGAATGTGTTCAAAAGTCTGATTCTGTTCTAGAAAGTGATTCAAACATTCCACAGGTCAAAAATTTTCAGAAACTGTCCCAGTTGCTAAAGCTAATTCCCAGTTTTATGTCACATGATATGGACGAGTTTCTAAGCCTAGTGTGAAATATGCAGCAATGTGGACTTGACTGTATATACATGTGCATTTAGCATTGTATAATGTATGCCTATAGATTACCTGTGATTTCTGCATGCCATATAATCTCATGACAAACTGCATGATCAATTTCAGAAAGAGGGAGGATGTAGATCAGAGTGTAAAGTGTGTGTGCTATATTTTTAAGAAGCTTGCAAGGCTGCACGTGCACATATTCCAGCGACATGAAATCCCTAGTGCCATTTTGTAGAAGCAGCCAAAGAGTGAGCATGCATGATCACAGTCATTAGTTCATGTATAAGTTACTTAAGTTATAGTCAGTAAGCCTCTATAGAAATATGTTTGTATAAAATAAAGCAACTTGAACAGAACCCATGAAGACTCATTCATTCGTGTCCTAAAACAAAAGTGACACACGTGTTATTGTACATTGGCATGACAGTATATATGTGTATGTGATATCAATGCTTAATTTGTCTACCTATGCCTCTTGCTGTTAGATGATTGCACAACATTGTGTGTGTGATTTATTCATGACTGTTTTTCTTGCCATTGACAATGCAGTCTCATTGTCTGCCCATGTGACATACATTGGCCATTCACATCAAAGTAGCTTGGGTTGATATCAACACCACACTATGTGATGTACACATGCATTTACGATGTGTCCCCTTACATAATGTTGTCCTGCTTAATAGTTTGCCTACCTAGCTTTTCCAGCATGTCCTCCTTGATGTGGGGCCCATGTTGTCCATCTCCTTTCCCTTTTTGTAGGTATGGTAAATGTCTTGCACATATGCATGTTACATGTTCACTTTTCTCAGAATTCTCAATCATTTTCATATACCTGCTTTATTAGAAGGTCAACTTGTGCCAACCTTATGGGCATTATACAGATGCAGGAGATATGCACACAAGTTGCTTGCTATTGCTTGCATTACATCCTTGTTCTTGTTATACTTATGTGTTACATATTAACCAGTGTAATTTGTCATACTTCCTGTGCACAACCTGGTAGCTGGAATATAGCATTAATCATAGATTTCAGAACACATATCATTACATGCCATTAGTGTGTGTATTTGTATTGGCATTGCTTTCCAGTAATTTCCTTTTAGGCTAATGAAGGTCATGCATATATATCTACACCTGCCTGCTGCTAGTGACATGGCATATGTCTGTGAGATATCCATTCCATTACACATCTGTTTGGGTTGTATACAGCTACTTGGGTAAGTAGCAGCCATCTTGATGCTTTGTTACAGTACATTTCCTGTTGCTTGGCTTACACTTGCACTACTGACAAAGTACTTACTTGTGTTCTGGCTTAAATATCCAATGTGTGCTGTGATCCCTATTTATTACCTACACCACACAGCTGCCCTTGGTCATACACATCTAGGTATGAATATCACACAGTTTATAACATGTCATAATGTAATAGTACATAAGTACATGTGTATTTCTGCATTTAACCATAGCTGGTATGCATCCCCATATTGTTTGTCAACTTTTTGTTGCCTTTTGGCCTTTGTCTGTCATGTCTTGTGATATTTGTTATCTGTGTATACCTCTGTTTTGCCCTTCTTCTCCTCTTTCCCTGTCTTTTCCTTTCATTTTATTCTCACTCACCTCCCCAGAAAAATAATGGTGCTTATTCCACAGAAAAAAAAAAAAAAAAAATTGTCCATGCCACTCTGACTGCACCTCAGATTTTACTATTTCAACAGACCTCTTGTGTGTCTTTCTTCTTCACCCATACCTCACATCTGCTTTCTTACCTGTTTTCTTATGTGTGTGATTTACCTGTACTCCTCACACATGTCTCACAGCCATTGTTAGCTACTACTAGCGCTGGTGAAGTGATCTCAATTGCCTTTTGTTTTATTGATTTTTTTTAATTAAAATGTTATGGATTCCAATGGAATCCATAACTTCTAGCAATTGTATTTTGTTATCATATGACAAACATGAATATCTGTAGTTGTCTTTGGCTTCCTGAAGGGATTGCTAAAGATACGTATTACTTTCAAAGTCATGCAGCTTGTTTTGGGGTGGTATAATTTCTACAGCTTTGTTAATGCACATCCAGGTTATGAGAATGTTTTCATGAATTATGTAGTGGCTGTGACTGCTAGTTAGTGTGTTTATGCTGCTACTCAATTCTGTTATGTGACAACATTCTGTATGTTCACCGAGGCACATTTGCATATTACAGGCTTATTTGCAGCTTTTGCACTATCAATGAAATGCATGTGATTCCACAAAAGTTACAGAATCCAGCTCAAAGTCTTTTGTTCTAAAGCTAATATCCAAAATATTTATACGCATTAGACTGAAAAGCAATATTAGACAAAATAAAAACTGAACCTAATCCCATAAACTTGCTAACATTCAGGTGTAAACACAGAAACAGAACCAAAACGCTGAACAAAGATACAGTTATTGGTAGCAACAAGAAGCAAATCACTGCATAATTCCATGGAGGTAAAATTATGCCATAACAATCTTCCCAAGGAGAACAGGATGATTCCAACTATCAGATACATCAATATTCATTATTAAAGAAAATATAACCCCACTAAAGGGACATCCCTAATTAACCATTCTTTTAACATTAACAGATATACTAAAATACCCATTAGTTAATACTCTTAATAATGAACTAGAACAAATAGGATTTAGCAAAGATAAAATTTGACATCACAAATTATACACTTGAAGCACATTCCAGGCCTGGTTATAAGAGATATTATCAAATGCCTTCTCCACATCCCTGGACAATAAACAGCATAGCCATGTCATTAACAATACTATTACAGATTACGTTTAACAGTAATAACAAATCTTGGATCTTACATCCCTCTACACCATAAATAGCAGGAAACAAAACTTGTTGCACATATCTACTAACTCTTTATTGTTGGATTCTCATTAAAATATGATATAGTCACAACTGCAAAAAGTCAAAGGCCTCCAATTAGTAAGCAGGTATTTCTCAGCTTTCTTCTAAACAAACTTCAAAATTCCTTTAACAACTATAAAACAGTGAATACCAAACTCCAACTGCTCATGTAATATATGCAGTAACAAAATCTTTTGAAAGGTCATCTTCTGTTTATAAATGTAATAGCTAATACCATTAAGATCATAGGATCATAGAAAGTTGCTAGGCTATTGGCCCTGAGGCCCTTATAAGCCTAGCCAAGAGTTTAGCCTATGCATAGACAAATCAGCACCTGATGCCCCTATCCAGCAGGAACATGGGTGGAATCCCAGGGATGTATTTTCTGTTTCCCATCCAGTTATCCAAATTGCACTTAAAAAGGGGTAAAGAGGTACTCTGCTTGATGTGGAGAGGGAGTTTATTCCATAGATGCGGGAGTCTCTGGGAAACAAATCTGTCCTGCCAGCAACTCCTATTGATGTCACAGACCAGGTTGAGGCCACGCCTGTGGGTTACTTGAGTGGAGCTTGACTTGTAGAGTCTGAGATCACCTCTGTATGAAACAGAGTAGAGGCATAGGGCTTTTAGCCTATCTGTGTATGGTAGATTTCTGAGGCCATGGATTCTTCTGGTGAGGAACCTCTGTGGTCTCTTCAGCTGCTGCATGTGTTTTATGAGGTACATGCCAAATGGGGCATTGTACCCAATAATGGGCCTTATAAGGGAAGAATACAGGGATGTTATGACCTCCTTGTCCCTGAATTAGATACCCTTACTTATGAGGTGGGCCATGTAGAAGGCTTTCCGTACAATGGAACCAACATGGTGGTCAAAAGTCAGGTGCCCAAATCCCTCACAAGTGACTGTGTGCTTAGAACATTGTTATTAATGTGAAAATTTGTGGGGACATCTCTCTCCCCAAAGGGGATGATGATGCATTTTTTTGTATTCAGCTTGAGGCCATGTTTCTGACACCAGTCATCTTCATGCTTCTTAAGACAGAAGTGGCAAACTTCATGACATGCATGCAGATGGACAATACAGTTACGACTGCTGAATCCTACAAAAATGCACTCTTTAAGCACTTACACGAGTGCATGGATTGTGCTATCCCAAACAGAACTAAGATGCTATCCTCCAAAAAATGGAAGCCAATCTTGTGGTCCCCTGCCATAAACAAACTCTACAACAGAAGGAAGAAACAGTTGCAAAAGAGAGTAAAATCCCACGAGTGGAGGAGCTCCCTGGTCGGCCTCAGTAAGAAGATGAGATCCCTTATAAGATCCTCCAAAACTAGCTATAAAAACAAAATCACCATTGATTCTAAGGGCAACCACAAAGCATTCTATATATATGTCAAGAATCTCAATGGCAACACCCAGATCTGCTCTGAGTTACAGCACAACAGCACGAAAATTACAGAACCAACTGATATTGCCAACATCCTGGCAGATAGGTTCAGTGCTAACTTCACCCCACTTTCACCCCATAAAGGGCCCATATCTATACAGGAAGAATGCAGAGTCCCTGTAATCACATCTATGTATGTAAAAGCTGCACTCTCTAAAACCAGAAACACAACATCTGTGGGACTGGACAACATCCCAGGCTGTGTTTTACATGAACTTCAGAACAAACTGGCTCCCCACCTAAGCACCATGTTCAATCATAGTTTCACGTCAGGCTTTGTGCCCACTGAATAGTGCACACCAACAGTTATCCCACTCCACAAAGGGGGAGCCAAAACTGATCCAGGGAACTATCGCCCTATTAGCCTGATAAGCCTGGTCTGCAAGGTCATGGAACGTATCACCATGGAACTCATAAACAAGGACATTGGTAACCTCCAAACTCTGGACCCCACCCAGTTCAGCTTTGTGAAAGGCAGATCATGCCTTTTGAACCTGATCGACTTCTTTGAGGCAGTCAACAAAGCTGTAGATGAGGGTAAGGTGGTTTACACAGCCTATTTTGACCTCAACAAGGCTTTTGACACCGTCCCCCATTCTGGAATCGTAGCTAAACTCACTAAATTAGGTATAAATCCCTACGTCACAAGATGGGTTGCCAACTGGCTCACTGACAGAACCCACACTGTAAAAGTTGCAGACTCCAAATCTGACTTCAAACCAGTGACAAGTGGAGTACCACAGGGTTCAGTCCTGGGATCTCTCCTGTCTGGTATCTACTTCTCTGAAGTACAGGCTAACACAGAAGGCCTCTGGCTAATGAAGTTTGCAGATGACTGCAAACTAGGAGCCATAGTTGAATCCCCAAATAATGTGGACATCCTACAGAAGGGCCTTACTGAGACAGATGCCTGGTGTCAGAGGCATGGCCTCAAGCGCAATGCCAAAAAGTAAAATGTAAAAGTAAAAATGTAAAAACTCTGTACCCATGAACTACAACATAAACGGCAGTCTACTTAACACTGAATGTGTGATAAGAGACCTTGGGACCCAGGTGGACAGTAGTCTCTCCTTTGATAATCACATCACCACAGTAGTCAGGAAATCCTTCTATGTGGCACACATCATCACAAAAGGGTTTTCATCCAGGAAGAAAGAGGTCATTGTTCCCCTCCACTCAGCACTCATTAGACCCATTATAGAGTACAGCTCCCTTTTTGGAATGAACCTCACAAGACATCTGCAGCAGCTGGAAAGGCCACAAAAGTACCTCGCAAAGAGGATTACTGGCCTCAAACAGATGCCCTACACTGATTGTCTCAAAAAACTCCAGCTTTACTCTGTAGCATATCGCCTACTCCAAGGAGATCTCTGCTTAACATATAAAGCTATGTTAAACCCAGAGCTGTTTGACAAGCTACACCTAAAGAAATCACAATCCCTCTGAGCTACATGCTCTAGGGACCTAAACCTTGTCGCCACAATAAACAGGACATGCTGGAGGGATAGAGTCCTCTCCCAGAGACTTCCTGTACTCTGGAACAAGCTACCCATCGATGTCAAGCAAAGTTCTTCATTGGCACTCCTCAAGAAAAATCTTGATGAGTGGATGGGAAATAGGAAATACACCCCATGGATCACTTCTGTGGCTCTACTCAACAGGGACACAGGAAATTAACTTTCTTGGATGGTATAAGCCAGGGAACCTTGTTGGCTAGGCTTATTTAGGCCCTTGGGTCGACAGCCTAGTACCTACCTATGAACCAGTCATTTGTTTGGGTGACACCCTCTTGGAGGATGTTCACGTCACTAGAGAATTGATGACAGTTCCCAACTTGCAGTCATCTGCAAACATGGTCAGCCATAGCCCATTGGTTTTGGCCTGTACCTCAGAAAAGTATATCCCAAATAACAGAGACCCCAAGAACAAAACCTGGGGTATGACACTCAATACAGGTCTACTGCTTGAGGTGGCTTTGCCTATTTTGATTAGGTGGGTTCTATCAGTGAGCCAAGACCAAGTGAACAAAAATAATTGACTTTAGAAAGAGCAACTCTTGCAAAAATAAAAAATAAAAAAATAGATAAATAAAATAAAATTCAATAAAATAATAACTTCATTCCTATGCCACTTTTACTCTACAGTAAAGGGCCTAACAATCCAAGGAATAAAAGTACCTGAGATGTTTTACTTAATCTAGAAGTGAAAAAGAAATGGGCATAATGTAACATGATAGAGGTGGTATTATACAACATGTCATAATCACCATGTAAGGATATCAAAACGTGATTCTCATTGAAATAAGAATACCCAAAAAAGAAGACATGCCCCAGGATTCAGTAAACCTTACATGGAGTGTAGGAATAGTGCAGCAGTTGCTGCATGGAATATGGCCAATGAGTGATCCAGTAAAAGGGCTCCCGGGATGTGCATGAGCGCTCCTACACTATTCCCACATGGACACCACTACCTAATGCTAATTACCTCATTTGCTGGTGAAAACTATGCAAATGAGGTAAATTAGCAATTCAGCAAGCAGGCAGATGTCCGTGCAGGAATAGTGTAAGAAGCAGAAATGTGTTCAGCTACTAGCCCCCCACCATTGCCAAGGTCTCCACAGGGACAGAGGGACTCAGAGGAGGAACATCCTGAGCCTGCCCCTGTAGGCATACGGAAGCGTGCCCAGTATGCCATGTCCTTGGCAAAGAGGCAATGCATAGCACAAACACTGACACTGTAGGACCTGAGGGACTAATCTCTCTCTCTGACTCACACACACAGTAACATCGATGCCAAACATCACACCACCTATACCTTACCAAGTATAGGCAGTGTACTGCGTGCATCCAACATAGTCAGCCCTCAAGCACTGTCCTCAAAACTGCCTCATGCACAAGGTAAGTCAGTCTCCTTCACAATAAATGAATGGAGTAGAATGTTCTGATAACATATCTATGGTATTGATTCAAGCATGCAAAGGAATGGGATGGCTTATTGGGATAGCAGCAGACAACTGACAACTCTGTGACACAGCAGTGTATTCCCAGTACTGGCTTACCCACACTATGCAGTATCACCCTAGTTGACAAAATCTACTGCAGTATATGTGGTGAGCAAAATCTCTGGGGGGGGTCATAGGTCACATGCATGGATGTCAAAGTGGGGGTCCCATACCCACCCCCGGCCTCACCCAGCAGATCAGATGTAGAAACCATACAGAAATGTCTGGCAAAGGCCCCCACATGGCGACATCCATGAAATCCCTACCTACAGACTTTTACACAGTGATAACGCAGTGGGTCTGGCAGTAGCAGTATGGCTCTGAAAGGTAAGAAGTCTGAAACTATAAATGTTTATGCCAGAATAATCTGACCTGTGGTTGATACCATTATGCCTGTAGTTTCAAAGATAGAGCACACCTCTATACTAAATGGGACCAAAATGTTAAGCAAATATCAGCACAGTCTCAGCAAATGTGTATTGTGTACAGATGTGTCACCTCCCATAGTACCTTAGAAATACAATAACATGTCCCTAGCCTTAAGCAGCATCCAGCCATAAACTAGAGTGATGGCTCAGCAAAAACAGAAAGAAATTGTCAGTGACACCCACAGTCGACTTACTGGTGCCATCCGAGGGGTGTTCACTGCCGGTGTCCTGGGAACATATGATCATCAGAATGCAATGCCTCACTACAGATGGCCTGCATCTGTCACACCTGGCCTACAGGCCTCTGGCAAATGCCCATGCCTTACCCACAGTGCCCTGTTAGGGAGTGTCATGGGGTCCATATCACTAACATAACACAGTCTACAAAATGAAAAAGAAAGGCCATGCTGCTAACTGCTAGGAGAAAACCTGCCAGTGTCAGACAGCCATAAATCTGGACAAAGCCATGAATAATGGGGTGAAAAAGGTCCAAAGAGAAGGACACCTTTGAAATATTGCTCTAGTAATGTTAGAAAGATTGTATGAGCATGGAATGTCTGAAGGGTATGAAGTCTGAAACTGCAATGTCAACTGTCAGTAATATTTGACTTCAACCCTGAGTGACTTGCAAAACACTTTTCCTTGAAAGCCACACTCGTTTGGTAACCAACCAGATATGTGAGTCATGGATCTGGACATTCTGTGATACTCTGTACAGTCAACAGGCAGGGCTAAGAGTCTAAACATGGGATTGCACTCATTGCAGGCAGTCCTAACCCTGGAAGATGGTGACATGTCTGTACCCAGAGAACCCTGGCCCACAGCCATGGGGAGTAACACACCCTTCCCTGATCACTCATCCTATGCAACATCCTGATCCTGAAATGTGGACATCCAAGCAAAATAAGGTGAGCCATACATATTTGTGAGACACACACACACACACACACACACACACACACACACACACACACACACACACACACACACACACACACACACACACACACACACACACACACACACCTCCAAGCTGGTCAAACAGTCTGACACACACAAGACCCTCCAAGTGCAGTCAACCTTTGAGAAGACCCCTGTGCAACGTACTGGTAGCTATTGGCCAACATATCTGACCGAGGACACCCCCCCCACACACATATCTTATCTCCTACAAATCAATCTGGAGTCTGCCTGTCACCCAGATCCTGCCTGACTTATATTACCCAACCATGGACTGGAAATCAGACCATGCCAGAAGAGAAATGCACAGAGATTTCACCATTGTAATATATCACCAAGGTGCTGGACAGTTTCCACGGCTCCAGCAATCATTTTGTCATAGGCACACCTCTCAACAGGCTGGATTGTGCAAGAATGTGTAGCATTTGGCCCATAATATTGGTGTGTGCATCATCCGTCCTGTATTCCTCTGGTAAATTACTGTGATGATCTGAGGAGGTATGTCACGAGGTACTTAAACAATAAATGACAGTGTCAAACATCATATATGTCTGATGTCTGCTAAAACAAGCCCTGTAACCCTAGCAACCCCTACATTACTGAGAGAAATAGCCACAATCACTGTATAGCCCATTGTCTCCCCATTTTGATAGGCTATCTCCAGATATCCTTCACCAACAGGTTGAGAGGTATGGCTGTAGCACAAAACAAACTGGTCTGGAGTACAAAAATCCCTGGAACGGAGTCCCGCATTTACTATAGAAGGTCACACTGGGAATGCTCATACACTTCGGTTCATAGGTTCATAGGTGTGTACTAGGCTAGTGGCACTGGAGCCTTTTCAAGCCTAGCCCATAGGATTACCCTGGCATCATGCTGCCAGACCTTAGTTCCCAGTGCCTTTGTTGAGTAAAGCCACTGGAGTGATCTCTGGTGTGAAAGTTTCTATTTCCCATCCACTCATCAAGATTTCTCTTGAAGAGGGCCAGTGAGGTGCTCTGCTTGACATGTATGGGATGTCTATTCCATAGCATGGGCAGTCTCTGGGATATGAACCTGTCCCTCCAGCATGTTCTCTTGACTGTGGTAATGAGATTGAGGTCTCTGGAGCATGTGGAGCAGAGGGATTGGGATTTCTTTAGATGTCGCATTTCTAACAGAGCTGGGTCAGACATGGCTTTGTAAGTCAAGCAGGGATTGCCTCTAAATAGGCAATATGAGAAAGAGAATAGTTGGAGTTTTTTGAGTCTGTCCATGTAGGACAAATGTTTAAGGCCTAGGATCCTCTTTGAGAGGTACTTTTGTGGACTCCCCATTTGTTGCAGGTGTTTAGTAAAGTACATGCCAAATGGGCATTGTACTCAATGACTGGCCTAATGAGGGAAGATTAGAGGGAGACAATGACCTCTTTCTTGCTGGAAGTAAAACCTTTAGTAATGAGATGTGCCACATAGAAGGACTTTCTGACCACAGTGGCAATGTGGTGGTCAAAAGAGAGGTTGCTGTCAACCTGTGTTCCCAGATCTCTTATAATGCCTTCTGTGGTCATTGGACTACCATGAATGTGGTAATTCATGGCTACCGGATTTTTCCCAAAGTGGATGACGACACATTTTTTGGCATTGAGCTTAAGGCCATGGTTCTGTCATCAGTCATTGGTCTCAGTGAGGCCTTTCTGTAGGATGTCAACATCACTTGGGGAATTAATAATAGATCCGAACTTGCAATCATCTGCGAACTTTGTCAGCCAGAGTCCCTTTGTGTTGGCCTGGACCTCAGAGAAATAGATTTCAAACAGGAGAGGACCCAGGACCAAACCCTGTGGTCCTCCTCTCATGATGGGTCAGCAGTCTGACTTGGACTCAGCTGATTTCACACAGTGGTCTCTATCTGTGAGCCAGTTTGCAACCCACCTAGTGATCTAGGGTTTGATGCCTAGTTTAGTGAGTTTTTCTATGATTCCTGAGTGGGGAATGGTAGAAAAGACCTTGGCCAGATCTAGGTAGGCAGTATGAACCACCTTGCCTTCATCCACAGCTCTGGTGACTGACTCAAAGAAGTTGACCAAGTTGAAAAGGCATGATCTACCCTTCACAAAATCAAACTGTGTGGGATCCAGAGTTTGAGATTCTCTATATCCTTGTTTATTAGGTCCATGATGATGTGTTCCATAGCTTTGCATGTCAGACTCATCAGGCTAATGAGACAATAGTTCATGGAGGGGGATGACTGTAGCAGTACGCCATTCCTTTCTTAGAGAATTGTCAACATGATCTAGGAATTAACAGGCCTTCCCCACCCAGTGCACTTCCAATTGCCCTACTTTAGCAGTCCTGAAGATGTATGTCACCACAGAAGTACCATTCATCAGGCCTCAGCCCTATGAACTCTGTGGTGAATGCTATAACTGTGTAGCACTATAGTACAAATAACTATATAGGTAGGAGTTCTAATCTCAGACCTGGCAAATATAAAAGTGTGTGGGTGCGTGTGTGTAAAGCTTTTGGGTCAATTCAAACCAGTTTCCCCACTTTAGCAGTCCTGCAGATAACAGTCCCCTTAGAAGGCCCTTCCATCAGGCTTCAACCCCATATGCTCTGTGGCATGTGCGATAACTACATAACACTATATTACAAATAACTAGTTAGATAGGAGTTCTATTCTCAGTCCTTGCAAATTTCAAAGTGTGTGTGTGTGTGTGTGTGTGTGTGTGTGTGTGTGTGTGTGTGTGTGTGTGTGTGTGTGTGTGTGTGTTTATAACTTAAACTGTTGGGTCCATTCAAACCCAATACACTTCCCATTGCCCTACTTTAGCAGGCCTGCAAATATCAGTCACGTTAGAAGTCCCTTTCATCAGGCCTCAGCCCCATAAATTCTGTGGCACATGTGATATCCCCACAGACACCAGGGATGTGCTCATCCATAAACCTGCATATATGTCTGGTGTGACACTCGTGCCCTGGCCCAGCAATCAAGGAGCCTCAATCCTCACCACTAACATCACACAGGGGCTTCTCATATATGAAGAAAGGATAACAAATACACACAGTAAGGTGCAATTTTCCTTAAGACCACACAGAGATCACAGTTAGTCCGGGGCTGGTCACTCCCTTGCTCTCCAGTTCTCCAATAAGACTCCCCCCTGGCACAGCTATAGGGTCCAGATCTCAGCCTAGTGGGCAAGCTAAAACCTCCAGCACCCTCTCTGTCCAACCAGTGCTTCATGTTCCTGCCCAAGTAGCTGACACAAACACACACACACACACGCACACACGCACACACGCACACACACACACACACACACACACACACACACATACACACACACACACACACACATACTCACATTTTAAGAAGAGTTTATACAACCACATAGACACTCCTGGGGAAGGCCGGAACAGGTTCTCCAGCTGTGCTCCTTTTTCCCAAACTATACGGTAGTACCAGCTGCCATCACCAACTAATATATATCAGCTACTCAAAGGCCCTTAAATGGGTGTCCAATTATTACTGTGCAATATTATTATCCAATTGGTAGTATAGCCCAGGGCTAAAGCTATTAGAGTGGCTTTGTACAATTTTACCAAAGGCATGCAAGTACTCTAAAGAGCTTAAATTATCTCTACAGAAACAGCCACAGTTGGAAGGGTTTAAAAATATTTAATAACAAATAATAAAAGCACAAGACAAAACTTTTTACTACACAGTGCTAGTCATGAGTTCAGAGATCACAGAGAAATACTTAAAATAATTCAGTAGTACAGTTCTGACATCACAGAAAAACACAGTCTAATCTTTTTAGATTATATTTATTTCTAAGAGAAAACACAAGTCTAACATAAACTTACATACAGAGCAAGTCAGTGCTGGTCAGTTGGATGGTCAGGACAAAAATGCTTAGTGCTCTCTGATTCTCTCTGTTTTTAAAATCACATTCCTGGTTCACATTACATCATTCTTCACACTTCCCTGGGTTCCCATTACATCATTCTTCACACTTCCCTGGGTTCCCAGGCTAACAGAAACTACATTTACATTCTTCACCTCTGAGCAGAAGCCAGAGCAATAAAGGACATTTATGCATGCAAATTCTGGCTATTAACTCTGACCTTAAAACAATAGGCAGGATGCCTCACTCCAGACTTGCTGACACTGAGTTTTAACATCAAAGGGTCACAACATACTTTACTTGGTCAGTAGAGTGCACTGTTGTTACAGTTTTTCCAGTTCCACATGTAACACTATTTTTACTATTTAAGACAACAAGCCTGTGGTTTACGTTAATATTTACAGATGACAGAGTTATTTCCAAAATTCTATCTGGCTAGGCTGGCAGCCTTCACCTATCTTCACCCAGTCTTCACATATCTCCCTCCCTGGAGAACTCAAGCTAGTTTTTCAAGTGACCCTTGAGAAACGCTGCTTGAGGGAGTTATGTCTGAGAGTACTTTACCCCATTCCCAGTCTTGAGAGCCCATCTGCATTGTCATTGCTAAACCCACTGCAGTGCTGCATGGACATATATGCTTGCAACCCCAGGCTCCATCTTAGCAACTTGCCATTTTGCTGGCTGGCTCTGTTTAACCATGTTAGGGGGTTGTGATCTGTCATAACAGTGATTTTCCATCCATACAGATAAGGCTGAAGTTTCTGCAGTGTCCACACTATGGCTAGACATTCCTTTTCTACAGCTGCATAGCATTCCTTCCTGGGATGGAGCCTATGACTGAGATAAACCACTGGGTGCTATTCTCATTCTGAAGAAATCTGGCTAAGTACAGCCCCCACACCATCATTCAAAGCATCCACCTGCACTACAAATTCTTTGCTGTAATCTGGACTAGCTAACACAGGGGGGTCCTCCCAAAGCTTCTTTATGCTTCTGGAATGCCTGCTCACATGCTAGGGTCCACACTACTTTATCTGGCCTGTTATTCCTTGTCAGGTCTGTGGTGAGGGGAGCAGCTATTGTACTATAACTGGGGATGAACTTTCTGTAGTACCCTGCTGTCCCTAAAAATGCCCTTACCTACTTTTTAGTAACAGGTGCAGGACATGCCTGAATGGCTTCCACTTTGGCAGGTTGTGGCCTTATCTTACCATGTCCCACTCTATGTCCTAGGTAGGAGACCTCTGCCATACCCACCTGACATTTGCTGAGCTTAATGGTCAACCTTGCCCTCTGTAGGCTGCCCAGTACCTCCCTGACATGCAAAAGGTGCTCTGGCCAGGAATGGCTGTAAATAGCAATATCATCTAGGTAAGCAAGGGCAAACCCTCCTGCACCTGCTAGGATATGATCTACCAGCCTCTGGAATGTTGCTGGGGCATTCTTCATCCCAAAGGGCATCTTTGTGAACTCATACAAGCCAAAAGGAGTCAAAAAGGCTGACTTCTCTCTAGCACTGGGAGTCAAGGGCACTTGTCAATAACCCTTGGTAAGATCGATGGTTGTAAGATACTTAGCCCCACCCAGCTGCTCTAGAGCCTCATCTGTCCTAGCCATGGGGTAAGCATATGACTCTGTGTGACTATTTAACTTCCTGTAGTCCACACAGAGACTGGTGCTGCCATCCTTCTTTGGCACCATCACCAGTGGGGAGGCCCAGGGACTATTGGACTCTTGAATCACCCCTAGATCAAACATCTCATGTACCTCCTCCCTCAGAATCTGTTTGACTCTCTTAGGCACTCTATAAGGGGCCTGCCTAATAGGCCTTTGGGGTCCTGTATCCACCTGGTGCTGACCCAGGTGGGTGCACCCTGGTTTCCCAGTGAACATGTCCCCAAATTCCTGCAACACTGCTCGGATTTCTCGAACCTGGGTAGGAGAAAGTTGCTGGGACATTGCTACCCCTTCCACTGAGGTGTCAGCCCAAGCCTCATTGAGGAGATCAGTCACCAGATCTCCCTCAGACTCCTCCTGCAGTCCACTGCATATGCTCAGCACAAGGGCCTCCCTATCATGGTAAGGTTTCATCATGTTAACATGGTATAATTTTTGCCCCTGCCTTCTGCCTAGCAGATCAACCATGTAGTTAACATCACTTACCTTTCTTACCACCTTGTAGGGTCCCTCCCAAGCTGCTTGCAGCTTGTTGTGTCTGACAGGAATGAGAACCATTACCTGCTGCCCCACAGCATACTCTCTAGCTCGAGCATTCCTGTCATACCACACCTTTTTCTGTTGTTGGGCTTATGTCGGGTTCTCCAGGGCCAAGACCATGAGTTTCCTGAGCCTTGTCCTGAGGTTTAGGATGTATGCCACAACAGACTCCTTGTTAGACTCACACTCACCTTCCCACTCATCTCGAATTAAATCTAGAGGTCCCTTCATCCTATGCCCATACAGCAACTCAACGGGTGAAAAACCCGTGGATTCCTGGGGAACCTCTGTGTAAGCAAACAACAGATGGGGCAAATATTTGTCCCACTCCCTCTTAAACTGATCTGCAAATGCCCATAGAATGGACTTGATTGTAGAGTTTAAGCTCTCACCAAGACCATTAGTCTGGAGATAGTAGGGGTGGTCTTCATGTGCTTCACCCCATAGGACTTCCACACACAAGCCAGCAGGTCTGACATGAAATTGGCACATCTGTCAGTCAGTATTTCTTTTGGGAAACCTACCCTTCTGAAAATCTCTAACAAAGCATTTGCCAACTTCTCTGCCTCAATGGAGGACAAAGCCACTGCCTCAGGGTATTGTGTAGCATAATCCACTACCACTAGGATGTACTTTTTCCCTGTTGAAATTGGGGTACTCAGAGGAGTCACAATATCCATAGCTACCCTCCGAAATGGCTCCTCAATCACAGACAAAGGCATCAAAGGAGATCTCACCTTGTCTCCTGCCTTGCCTACCTTTTGGCACTACTTACAGGTCCTGCAGTACCCTGTTACATCTCTGGAAATTCCAGGCCAATATAAGTTCTGCATAATACGCCTTTTTGTATGTTTTATGCCCATATGACCTGCAAAGGGAATATCATGGGCTATGGCTAGAAGCACCAGATGGTAGGCTCCAGGCACTGCCAACTGCTGTATTCTCTTACCTTATAGCCCTCCCTCAGGGGTCCATTCTCTGTATAGTAGCCCTTTATCCCAGTATACAGATTCCCCCTTTCCTTGAAAATCAGGTGCCTCCCTCCCTAGGTACCTGCCACAGGCCTTGCAATGTAGGTTCTGAGAGCTGAGCCTGTCTCAACTCTCTCCTTGTAACTCTTCCCAGTTCCCCTTCCACAGGAAGTCTGGCATCCCCTGACAGTGGTGCCTCGCTGTCAGCCTGGGTACTACTACTCACCTCTACCTTTGCAGTCACTCTTTCCAAGGGACCATCAGTACCCCCAAGCAGCTGTAGATCACCTTCTGTCTCACTGCTACAGGATAGCTCTCTCACTGAAGTAACCACATCACCAGTCCTGGCTGGAACTATGCAGTCTGTCTGAGTCTCCCCCAGGCTACCAGATGTACCTGCTTGTCTCCAAGCCTGACTGTGTGTAACTGCAGATGCACATGGTACTGCCTCATCCAAATCCTTCCCTATCAGGACATCTGCAGGATGGTAGTTTGGTACCCCTGTTTTCTCAAGACAACATACTATTGGCATTTTATCTTTCCCACTTACTGGCTCCTTCAACTTTTGTTCTCCACCTTGCCTCCGTGGATACCTGTATGCCCCATGGCCCCACTGGTTAAATTCAAAACATTTAACCCTAGCTCCTGGATGTGTACCTGGACTCGTGGCTTCCCCTGCTACTGGCAGATTCTGTTGTGGCAGTCTGTGCTGGCCACCCTGGGTTCCTTTAGACCCATGAGCAGTACTCTGGGTCCCTTTTCTGTGCAGGGCTGCCCTGCTTGCCAGGTAAATGTCTCACTTCTTCCCCAACTCATCTGAAGTGGCACATTGTCTATCAGCTAACCAGATCCTCATGTTCTCAGGCAAAGTGCTAAGGGCTTATTCCCTCACCAAAAGGTCTGCCATCCCTTCAAAAGTGGTGACCTGACATCCTTTCACCCACCTAAGGAAATAAAGGCTCTGATCAGCAACATATTTAGACACACTTTCATCTGCCTTGCATCTCTGCTCACAAAACGTTTTCCTATATGTTTCAGGTGTTAGCTTAAACAATTCTAACAAGTGATTTTTAACAGCAGTATAATCAAAACATACATCAGACATTTTTGAAAAAACAGTTACAGCTTTACGATAGAGTAAGGAGGTCAGAAACCGTACCCCAGAGCCTTTGGTCAACACCATACTGTTTGCATACCCTATCAAACATATGAATGAAACTTTCAAAATTATACCCCTCTTTAAACTGCAGAAGAAATTTACTGACCTTTTATGCTTCTGGGGTCTAGTTACTCCCTTCCTCATTATCTCCATGACTCTGGTGAAGAGTCAGCATCTCCTTTTCATGCTGTCTCTGCCTATCCTTTTCCACAGCTTCCAGGCATAGCAGTTTCTGATTCTCCTCAGCCTACAAATGTCACAGTTTCTCCTTGTCCTCACTCTCTAGATGCCTTACTCTCTCAGCTGCTTCTAGTTCAAAATGCCTGGCCTACAACTCAAGTCTCTTTAGCTCTAAATGGATTTTAAGTCTTTTGCAGAATGTTTGAGATGTCCATTCTTGGAGGGTATTATATCTCCACTGCTAGACTGATTGTCCTCCTGGTTGCTGTTTTCTGATGCAGCTGTAACCAAGGCTGCAATCAGGTCTGCTTTATTCAGGTTTCCAGGCACCAATCCCCTAGCCTGGCACATCTCCACCAGCTGGCTCCTTGTCAGCTTTCCATACTCCTCTGCTGACATGCTGCCTGCTCACCCTGACCAACTAAGCTAACAAAAGAAATAAAACAATTGTGATCTGAACTTTGAGTATTCACTGCATGGCTGATTTAGAGTAGAAAACACATTCAGAGCTTACTCTACGCAAGCTACAGGAATTCACTCTACCCACACCACTACAAGCCAGTTAGTATTTGCCAGCCAATTAATATGTGGTGTGGATATCCCACCACTGCCAAACAATTAATATGCGATGCCCGTGCCCTGGTCCAGCAATCAAGGAGCCTCAATCGTCACCACTAACACCAGTGAGGGGCATCTCATATAGGAGGAAAGGATAACAAATACACATATTATAGTGCAATTTCCCTTAAAAGCACACAGAGATCACAGTCAGACAGGGGCTGGTCACTCTCTTGCTCTCCAGGTCCCCAGTAAGACTCCCCAATGGCACAGCTGTAGGGTCCAGATATCAGCCTAGTGGGCAAGCTAAAACCTCCAGCACCATCTCTGTCCAACCAGTGCTTTATGTCCCTACCCAAGTAGCAGACACACACACACACACACACACACACACACACACACACACACACACACACACACACACACACACACACACACACACACACACACACTTTGAGAAGAGTTTATACAACCACACAGACACTCCTGGGGAAGTCTGGCACAGGTTATCCAGCTGTGCCCCTTTTTCCCAAACTATATGGTAATACCAGCTTCCACCACCCACTAATATTATTATCCAATTGGTAGTATAGCCCAGGGCTAAAGCTATTAGAGTGGCTTTGTACATGTTTTACAAAAGGCATGCAAGTACTCTAAAGAGCTTAAATTATCCCTACAAAAACAGCCACAGTTGGAAAGGTTTAAAATATTTAATAATAAATAATAAAAACACAAGACAATACTTTTTACTACACAGTGCTAGTCATGAGTTCAGAGATCACAGAGAAATACTTAAAATAATTCAGTAGTACAGTTCTGACATCACAGAAAAACACAGTCTAATCTTTCTAGATTCTAGCTATTTCTAAGAGAAAACACAAGTCTAACATAAACTTACGTATAGAGCAAGTCATTGCTGGTCAGTTGGATGGTCAAGACAAAAATGCTTAGTGCTCTCTGATTCTCTATGTTTTTAAAATCACATTCCTGGTTCCCATTACATCATTCTTCATACTTCCCTAGGTTCCCAGGCTAACAGAAACTACATTTACATTCTTCACCTCTGGGCAGAAGCCAGAGCAATAAAAGACATTTATGCATGCAAATTCTGGCCAATAACTCTGGCCTTAAAACAATAGCCAGGATGCCTCATTCTAGACTTCCTGACTCTGAGTTTTAATATCAAAGCTTCACAACATGCTTTACTTGGTCCAGTAGAGTGCACTATTGTTACATTTTTTCCAGTTCCACATGTAACACTATCTTTACCATTTAAGACAACAAGCCTGTGGTTTACATTAATATTTACATATGACAGAATTATCTCCAAAATTCTATCTGGCTTGGCTGGCAGCCTTCATCTATCTTCACCCAATCTTCACATCTGATATTACATTCATTACGTGCCTGTGCCCCTATCATGGCCCGGAACATGCATCTGGTGACTGCTGCTGTGTCACTTGCAACAGGGGCATGACAGGCTGCAACCATCCTCCCAGTACCCCTGCCCATCTGCCTGTGTGGGACCGCACCAGCACTCTGGCTATGGCTAGTGCTCCACCCTCTTGCCATAGTCACCACAGTAACCTGTTCTATGCCACCACCTGCCAACTGTCCATTATCTGTGGCCACTTGTGACAGTGTATCTGTGGGCATTGTGACTGTGTGCAGGGATGGGGTTGACAATAGTGGGATGCCAACCGATGGCACAGTATCAGCCCCTGACAACCCCACCTGTGCCTCAATATGGGTATCATTATGGTCAGAGTCTGCAGAGACACTGGCATCAGTATCAGATTGGGAGGGACCGCAGCAACCATGTCCACCTATGAGGGAAAAGCAACATATGTAAATTACTACTGCCACTGTAAGGTTTTCTGGTCTACACACACACACACACACACACACACACACACACACACACACACACACACACACACACACACACACACAAATACAGACACGCACATACAGGGGAGGTGTCTCAAAGGCATTAGACAAACCTCACAAGACAATACCATGCACACTCTGGATGAATCCTCAGCATCATTCAGTGCAGCATTTTCCACTTACCATTACTACTAATATACACCTCTGGGATATGTGGGTAGTGTTAGTAGTTGATGGCCCTTCACCTAGCACACACTGCACCCATGTACATTATTGCTGTTCACCTGTATAGCACTGTAGCAACTCCAACAGTACATACCCCCCAACTGTACAGGGTTTTGCTGAATGTCTACATGTGTGGCCATATGTTTGGTTTGTTCCTCATAACTCCTGTATTTGTCTGATATAGTCATGGGTTGGCCTGTAGACTGGTGCCACTAAGTAATGTCCTAATTTGAGGTGCAGACTGCATAACCTGCAGTACATGTATGTTAAAACAAAGCCGGTTACTTAACTTCCCAAGCTTATCATGGATATAGTATACACCTGTTAACATGCCAGGTTTTCGTGATATATAACATGAGACCTCTGACATCAGGTCATAACATTGCCATTATTTCATATAACATATAACCTGTGCAATCCAACTGAAGAACATACACATCAATTACAGGTGACATCTGGTAACTGAAATAGGTACAATAGGCTGGTTGCATGAGTGTGCCCACCCTTAAAGTAATACTCTGTTAAAGCACCTTTTGATTTAATCACAGAATGTAGTCCTCTTGGGAAGGTGTCTATCAGCATGGCACATCTTGAATTGCCAATGTTTGCACACTCCCCCTTGCAAAATACCTCCAATTATGTCAGAATGCAAGGGCATCCCCTATGCACTGCCCTCTTCAGGTCACCCTGCACATATCCTATTGGACATAGGTGTGGGCGCTGACTCGGCCAGTGCAGAATGTTGCATGTGTTGTGGTGAAGCCATTCTTTTGTTGATTTGAATGTATGGTTTGGGCCACTGTTCTATGGAAAGGTGGAATTCCTCACCATCCACAGCTATGTGGCAGACACCAGAACATTTCGGAGCCACAAAAGACCAGTGTTTGGAATGGTTCATAATCCCCTCTAACCTGTCTACAACCTCAGTTCCAGCTTGTGAACAGCAACCCCAAGGCAGGACAATGCATCCCCATGCTTCACCGTGGGTATATTGTTGTTGTGGTGATGTGCAGTGGTGTTATTGTGCCAAACGCACCTGTCAGAATTATGGCCAAAGAGTTCAGCTGTGGTCCCATATTACCATAACACATTTTCACACTTGCTTTTTGGAGACCTGATGTATGGTTTTCAGACTTTCACCATGCCTGGATATTTTTTGATGTGAGGAACTTCTGCCATCTTCCAACCCAATCCTATAGGCAGGACATATGGATACCATAGAAGATTGTTGTGACATGTAGTACACACCCAGTACTTGCAGGAGATTGCTGCTACTCCTTCACTTTTGCTGTAGGGCTCTTGGCAGCCACCCTGGCCAGTTTTGGTCTTCTATTCTCATAGACTTTGGTGGGATGTTTACTCATTTGCAATGTCACTGTAGCCCCATATTTTCACCACCTTTTGATGACTGTCTGCACTGTGTTCCATGGTATGTGCAATGCTGTGGAAATGTTTTGGTACCCTTCTCCAGGCTAATACATCTCAAACATGTGGTACCTTAGCAGCCTCATCAGCTCTATGCAAACCATGGCTGTTGCTGTAGCAGACAACTGGGTATCTGTTAGAATAATCCTGGTAGGACAGCTGACCATTATTTGCTGTTAATTAGAGTCTCTCCAATTGATGGCTGTTGTGTACCCAATACGATGTACTGCTGTAATTATATCGAAAGCTGCCTCAACACAGTACTAGCTTCAGCCTGTGCACACATATGCATCTAGGTTGTACTATTGTTATATGTCATTTTTGTTACCCTAACAGATGTGTTTGCTTTACAATTGAATTGTACAGGTTATAAGTCACATGAAAGGTTGCCAGTATTTTGAACTTGTCCATTGTGCTCTCATCTTTGTATGTCACAAATACCTGGCATTCTAATAGGTGTATACACCATTTATATGCACTGTACACCACTAATTTCTACAATATGATCCTAGTTTTGGGCCTATGTCCCCCGATTTTGACAGCCTTTGTCCACATGTCCTGCAATGACAGGTTGTGAGGTATGCTAGAGATATGTGACATCTCCAGCAAATAGGCCCATGTGATTACCACCATGATGCAATGCAGTAAACACCACCAGAGGTGAACATGCATATATTGCCATATGGCTGAGTGTAACAGTTGTATGCATGGTCACATGCATTAACTTTAGCATGCCTGGGCTACTGGTTAGCCACAACAGGAAAACCCTATACTTACTGGGTTCAGGCTGTTGTCCCATGTGCAAACCAGAGGGACCTATGTAGTTGTGAGGGAGAGGTATTTTCAGCAGATTCATATTAGGCATGGGTACAAGATGAATGCTACATTTCTGCACAGGTACAGTACACACTATGATATTACACAATTTGCTGTCCTTCACCATAGATGTGCACTTGTGTGCATTACTACACCACACCCACTAATCCATTTTCCACTGACATATGCATTCAGAGACTCTGTAGAAGACAGTTTAAATGTTACCTCATTACACTGATGTGCACTTTGGCTTTACCTGGATGCTCTTCACCTGTTGCCTGGGCACCACCCATCTCCACGACTGCTGTTTCCCATGTTTGAGTTTGGGTGGGGACTACCTCAAGGTTGGCAAGGAGCTCCTCTGTCGCTGTAAGTGTGACGTGTGTCGCTGGCCCCCCACTGGTAGCAGTATGGTCTCTCATTACAGCAACAGCCCTTTGCCAGGCACAATGTATTAGGTCAGTTGCTTTATGACTTTCCTGATCATATGTGCGTCCATGGTGGCCCAAGATGTTCACTCTGTGGATGATCTCATCTCACAGGGCAGTCTGTTCCTGCAGATTTTGCAGGCTATGGCCAGAAAGGATGTCATAGTTTAAGATTACAGCTTCTGTGATGGCTGCTGTCTCTACATCAGTGCAAGACGGTTGCTGGTACATGGCACATAGAAGACATAAACAGGAAAACACATCAGAGGACCTGAGACATTGCCCAGAGTTATTTACAGAGCCAGCACATGAATATGGACTATCATTATCCACCACTTACAAACGCATCATGCACTGGCAGCACTGTATGAAAATGCATTGAACTCCTTGTCCTGATGTGTCTTTTTCCCCCTAATGAGGGCCAGTACATCACATAAACCACCATTCATCATTCACATTTATGTAGAGGGATGACAGTGGCCATGTTCCTTGCAGATTAGATGTCAATGGTGCTCAGACTTTGCTTGCATACAGTGTGTAATGGAGCTGGAAGCATATGCCTGGGTTCATGTAGGATGCAAACAGGAATGTTATCAGGCCCCAAGGGGATTTTCTTTTGTTAACTTGGATTAGGCAGTTTGCACCTGATCCATGATGATGAGGGGAGGGGTGCATGTGCTGTGCATATCCACCTAAACTGATGGTGATCCAGGGGGGTGATGTTTGCCCTATACCTTTCTGCAGCAGGTTGGCTGTAGCTATGGTGTGTGTGTATGTGCTGTGATTAGCCACCATTACAGGGTGGGTTGGGTTATTGCCTCTGGGACTGCAGACATATGAGAAGATGGTCTTGTGATTGCCCTTAGTGGATGTGTCCAATTTGTATTCATAGTTAGCCTAATAGTAATCCACCTGTGACCTAATATGCTCATTCAGACAAAGGCTGACATGTTGCCCAGTTGGTGTCTGCTCCTACTTTGCCCTGTACAAGCAATATAGCATCACATTGTGTGTTTTGTGCATTGCTGCTGTCCAGCAAAGGGGTTTACTCTACTTCAGTGGAGACAGGCTTTACAACGAAGGTATTGCTGAGGCCATACAGCTATTTGGACGGTCATATATCTGTTTGTAATAGGCATGGACACAGGGTCAGAACACAGTTGGCCACCTCTACAGTTTCAATGTGATACTCATGCTCATTGGTCTGTGTCAGGGCAATGCCATCACCAGTAGTTGTAGAAGTGTATCTCTGTTGGATGCACAGAAACTAAGGTCACACATGTGTCCAACATGTACAGCTTATTTACCGGATGTTTTGCATCCCATGTCAGTTGTTATGAGGCAGCCAGGTACACCTACCCATACCATACATATGCATAGGTAATACCTGCTATACATTTCTGTTCTATGTCAGTATGGCACACTGTAATTACAGTCTTGCTGCTCAGTCAGTCATGTCACCCCTGCTAGGGCAGGACATCTGGAAGACACTGCACATACATGGTGGGCTATGGGGCACAATTAGTGACACTATTGTCATATTGCTGTAACACAAGTATGCCATTTGATAGTGCAGTAGCCTTTGTATTCACAGACATACCCTGGAGTATGTCTGACACTGATATGGCAGGCAGAGATGAGAAAGGCTAGGTGTGTGGTAGTGAGGGTAGGAACTGTTAATGTTGTGAGTATGACCGGTATGTGGACAGAGATAGCTGATATGCTGGACACAAGAAAGGTGGACATATTGTGTGTGCTAGAGACCAGATGGAGTGTTTGTGTAGGCGATAAGAATGTTAGGTAGAATGATGTTTAGGAGGCTGAGAATTGATGGTGTAATGATAACAGTTGTTGGTGCATATGCTCCACTAATTGCATATGTGATAGATCAGACAGACATACTTTGGTGTGGTTGGATGATGTGGTGATGCGTGTACCCAAGGGTGAGAGAGTGGTGATTGGAGGAGATTTCAATGGGCATGTTGGTGAAGGGGACAGAGTGGATGCAGAAGTGATGGGTAGGTATGGTGTTAAGCAAAGGAATGCAGAAGGTAAGATGGTGGTAGAGTTTGCAACAGAGGTTGGACATGGGTGTTTTGAATACATCATTTTACAAGACCGAGGGGCATAGAGTGACATATAAGAGTGGAGGAAGATGCACACAGGTGGATTATCTCCTATGCAGGTGGGCCTGTTTGAAGGGGATTTGTAACTGTAAAATGGTGACAGGGGAAATTGTAGTTAAGCAGCATGGAAGGTTGGTCTGTGGGATGACATTGTTGATCAAGAAGAGGGAGAGTTGTGTGAGGGCAGCACCCCAGATCAAATGGTGGATACTGAGAATGGATGATTGTGAGGTTGAGTTCAGGGAAGAGTTAAGACAGGCAGTGGGTGGCAGTGCAGACCTAGCAAATATCTGGGTAACTACATCCGAGCTAGTAAGGGAGATGAGTAGCACATGGCTTGTTGTGACATCTGCACAGAAGAAGGAGAACAAGGAGACCTGGTGGTGGCATGAGGAAGTACAGGGAAGTATACAGAGAAACAGGTTGGCCAAGGAGAAATGGGATTGGCAGACAGATGAAGAAAGTACACAGGTGTATAGGGAGATGGGGTGCATGGCAAAGAGAGTGGTGGCAAATTCAGAGGCTAGGACATTTGAAGGACTCTGTGTAAGGTTGGACACCAGGGGTGGAGTATAGGACCTGTACCAATTGGCTAAACAGATGCATGTAGCTAGGAAGGATGTGCAGCAAATAACGTTGATAAAGGATAATGTCAGAAGTGTACTCATAAGCGAGGAGAGTGTGTTTAGCAGGTGGAAACAGTACTTTGATGGGCTGTTGAATGGAGAATGAGAGAGAGAGAAGGTTTGATTATGTGGGCATGGTAAAGCAGGACATGCAACAGATTATCAAGGGTTAAGTAAGGATAGCTACAAACAGGTTTAAAAATGGAAAGGCTATTGGTTGAGATGACATGTGGAAGCATGGAGATGTTTAGAAGAAAAGCCAGTGGTCTTTTTAACCGGATTGTTTACTATAATCTTGGAAAGTGAGAGGATGCATGAGGAGTAGTTAAATGTGTTTGGGTAATGATTATGAGAATAAGGGAGGTGTTCAGAGCTGTAGTAACTGCAGAGGGATAACACTGATCTAGGTTAAGAAGGGAGGTGAGGATAACAAATCAGCAGCATGTTTTCATGCCAGGAAAGAGCAGTACAGATACGATGTTTGCTGAAAGTGTTGATGGGCACATGCAGAGAAGGTCAGAAGTAGCTGCATTGTGTCTTTGTGGACGTAGAATCACACAAAATGAGCCAGCACAAGGAGGATGGCAAGCAGAACAATATATTTTATTGTGGCAAAATAAAATAAAGCATTGCAAACCGGTTTCGGCCTCACAATAGCCTTCTTCAGTGCAAAAAGAAAATGTTTGAAAAATGGTGTATTCTCATGTGCCTTATATATTGAAACCTTAAAGGTATATACACAAAAAATCCTGAAAGTCTAAAATATAATGATCAATTGCTAAAAAAAAAATATATTAAAAAAAAAATATATATATATATATATATATATATATATATATATATATATATATATATATATATATATATATTAGTCAACATATATACATCTCTTAGGAGTCATGTGTCAAAATAAACATAACAAATTTATGTATAATCTCAATCTAATGAATCAATTATACAGCCAGCATGAATGCTTATCAAATAAATTTTAGCATTCATTTAGACCAGGTTTAAACAAAGCACCCAACCTGGTAATCCATAAAGATTCCATTTTATTAAACTTCTCATGCCAGCCAGCTTTAGATATCCTAGGTAACTGAATTTTGTCAATAATGACAAATTGGAATTGTGCCGTTTTATGTATTAAAGTATATTTGTATAAAGCATTGGCTAATTTCTTTGTTCTAATAGCACTAAGATGTTCACTGATACGGAATCTCAGTGGTCTAGATGTTTGGCCTACATAGAATGAAAAGCATGTACAGGTGGCTAAATATACTACCCAATCTGTGCTGCAATTACCAAACACCCTGATCTGAAATATTCGCGAGGTGTTGGAACTGCTGGATTCTTTACTCTTAGCCATATATCTGCATGCACTGCAGTGACCACAAGGGAATGAACCAATTAGTGGATCACCAAACAAAGTAGTTTGTATAGATGTAGTTGGATGAAGTTTTTTATAATATGTCAGATGTGAATTAATTGTCTGTCCTTTACGATATGAAAATGCACATTTTTCTGGTAGGATATCAGACAAAAAATCATGTGCCCGTAATATACCCCAATGATTATTCACTATATCCCTAAACCAAGATGTATTGCTTCCAAAAGTAGTTGTAAATCTGATGGGTTGGTTTCTGGAAATATTAGAGGCACCTTGTTCATTTTTGTATTTTAAGAGCTCCGACCGAGGCATCTGTTTAACCTCATTGATAGCTTGATGAATACAAGATTTGTTATATCCTCTATATGTGAATCTGTCACAAAGATCCTGTTGACATTCTTCATTGGATTTGACCGATGAGCAGATACGTTTGGTACATATAAATTGGGATTTGGGGATGTTGTTGATGATGTGACGGGGATGGTTACTAGAGGCATGTAAAAGAGTGTTGTATTGTGGAAATTTTCTATGTACTCTTCTGGCCAGAGTATGATCCATTTGTCGAGTTATCATAACATCCAGAAAGACAATCTCTTGGTATTGCATATCCAAAGTAAAATGAATACCCCATGGATTATTATTCAGGTATTTGACAAACTCCTGAGCCAAAAGAGAATCTCCCCGCCACACCATCCAACAATCATCTAGATATCTCCTCCAGATATCCAATTCAGCCAAATATTTGTTATTGCAAGTGTCATATATATATATATCTGCTCAAAAAAACCCATGAAGAGGTCCGCATAAATTGGGGCAAAAGATGCCCCCATGGCCATCCCCCTTGTTTGCCAATATGGCTGACCCTCAAAGAAAAAAACATTTTTGGTTAGTACGTATTCAACCATTTTGATTAGAAAGTTGTTAAATCCTGTATTATAAAGCTGATATTGCTCTAACCAAAATGCTATGGCTGAAATACCAGCCTCATGTGGAATACTAGTGTAAAGGGAAGTAACATCCATAGTGCAAAGCCACCAATCTGATTCTAACTGAGTATCCTGGATGATATTTAGAAATTCAGTAGTATCTTTGAGTCGAGACCGGACCGATGACAATAAAGGTTTAAGATAATGGGTCAGAAATGCAGATAATGGCTCCATAAGGGAGCATTTGCCTGAAACAATAGGTCGACCATGGGGACAAATAGGATCCTTATGTATCTTAGGTAGCAAATAAAGATACTGAGGAATGGGATCCGACACCTTTAATTGTTGGCACGTATGTTGATCAATCACCCCCTCTTCTGTGGCCATATTCAGGAAACAATCAATAAGTGTTTTAAAATTGGGTGTGGGGTCCACTACCATGTGCGTATAGAATCTAGCATCAGACAGCTGTTTATAAGCTTCTGTGATATACATGACCCGATCCATGACCACAATTCCTCCCCCTTTATCAGCTGGTAAAATCACAATATCATGATTGGAACTGAGTTCCTGAAGCCCTTGTTGTTCCGATAAAGTAAGATTGTGTTTGATATGTTGATAACCAGAGGAAAAATGTAAATCTTTGATCACACATTCCCTGAATATGTCCACATGTCTGTCCATAGGTGGTTGGAAATTGGACTTCCCAAAATGAAAACCAGAAGAACTTTGAGAGCAGTCATGATCTGCAAAAAATATTTTTAAATTAATCAAGCAACAGAATTCATTTACTTCATTCACAAGTGTGTGTTCAGAAACAAAGGAGGAAGGCACAGAATTTTGACCCTTGTTAAGAACTTTATTTTGTACAGGTGACAGTTCCAGAGAGGATATATTATGCACATTGTTAGTTATTTCACTATCTTCTGTAACAACTGTTGTAGATTGCATGCCCTGTCTTCTGTGTTGCCTGCCCCCTCTGAATGTTCTAGTTCTAAAGGGTCCATTAAGGTTTACGCTTAGCCACTGGGGATCCCTGGTTGGAGGGGCATTCAAAGTCTGTGACCGAGGAAGTGTCCTCGTCCGTGACACTACTGGTGGAATAAGTGTTTTTCTTCAATATTGATCTAGGCCTCTTTTTCTTATTCACTCTACTACCTGAGTCATAGAATCTTACATTTCTCTGTGCAACAAAGGGTTTTCCTTTCTCATAATCCATCAAATCACGCTGGAACTTTTGTGTTTTCTTTTTTACCAATTGTGCTTCCAAAGTGGCTAGGTCCTTGGCTAATTCTTTCATATGATTAGAAAACACTGTTCATGTTCAAAAGCCTGGGCTTCTAAACAGTTATTATAAACTTGAGTGGTCTGCAACTCCACCATACGTTCATAATATGATATAAGTGTATCAACAAATAACAAGTAAAGGACGGACAATTAATTCACATCTGACATATTATAAAACCTTCATCCAACTACATCTATACAAACTACTTTGTTTGGTGATCCACTAATTGGTTCATTCCCTTGTGGTCACTGCAGTGCATGCAGATATATGGCTAAGAGTAAAGAATCCAGCAGTTCCAACACCTCGCGAATATTTCAGATCAGGGTGTTTGGTAATTGCAGCACAGATTGGGTAGTATATTTAGCCACCTGTACATGCATTTCATTCTATGTAGGCCAAACATCTAGACCACTGAGATTCCGTATCAGTGAACATCTTAGTGCCATTAGAACAAAGAAATTAGCCAATGCTTTATACAAACATACTTTAATACATAAAATGGCACAATTCCAATTTGTCATTATTGACAAAATTCAGTTACCTAGGATATCTAAAGCTGGCTGGCATGAGAAGCTTAATAAAATGGAATCTTTATGGATTACCAGGTTGGGTGCTTTGTTTAAACCTGGTCTAAATGAATGCTAAAATTTATTTGATAAGCATTCATGCTGGTTGTATAACTGATTCATTAGATTGAGATTATACATAAATTTGTTATGTTTATTTTGACACATGACTCCTAAGAGATGTATATATGTTGACTAATATATATATATATATATATATATATATATATATATATATATATATATATATATATATATATTTTATATATATATATTTTTTTAGCAATTGATCATTATATTTTATATTTTCAGGATTTTTTGTGTATATACCTTTAAGGTTTCAATATATAAGGCACATGAGAATACACCATTTTTCAAACATTTTCTTTTTGCACTGAAGAAGGCTATTGTGAGGCCGAAATCGGTTTGCAATGCTTTATTTTATTTTGCCACAATAAAATATATTGTTCTGCTTGCCATCCTCCTTGTGCTGGCTCATTTTGTGTGATTTTATATATTTGGTTTGAGCCTTGCACTGGATCTACCGTGCGTGAATTTGGTTTGCTCTATTTTGTGGACGTAGAGACAGCATATGACAGGATGCCTAGAGAGGAGTTGTGGTATTGTATGAGGTGATCAGGAGTGGCAGAGGAATCTGTAAGAATGCTACAGGATACGTACAAGGCTAGTGTGACAGTGGTGAGTTCTGCATTGGGAGTGACAGGTGTGTTTAAGGTGGAGGGGAGAGTACATCAGGGATCAGCTATGAGCCCTTTATTATTTCCAGTGACAATGGACAGGTTGACAGACATGATCAGACAGGAGACCCCTAGACTGTGCTGTTTGCAGATGACATTGTGGTCTGTAGTGAGAGTAGGGAACAGGTTGAGGAGACCCTGGCAAGGTGGAGGTATGGTCTAGAGGGGGAGGAATGATGGTCAGCAAGACTAAGATGGAATATATGTGTGTGAATGGGAGGGAGGATGGAGGAATGGTGAGGATGCAGGGAGTACAGTTTTCAAAGGTGGATAGGTGTAAATACTTGGGAACAACAGTTCAGAGTAATGGCAAGTATGGGGGAGAGGTGAAGATGACAGTACGGGAAGGCTGTGGTTGGTGGAGAAGAGTGTCAGGTTTGATTTGTGACAGACGAGTACCATGAAGAGTGATAGGGAAGGTCTACAAGAGGGTAGTGAGACCAGCTATGTTATATGGGTTGGAGACATTGGCACTGAAAAACAGAGTCATGAGTTAGAGCTGGACGTAGTAGAGCTAATGATGTTAAGATTTGCAATGGGTGTGAAGAGGGTGGACAGGATTAGTAATATGCATGTTAGGGGGTCAGGCCAGGTTGGACAGCTTGGGGACAAAGCCAGAGAGTGGCAGGATTATGTTGGTTTGGACATGTGATGAGGAGGTATGCTGAGTATATTTGTGAAAGGATGAGGCTGCCAGGTAGGAAAAAAAGAGGAAGGCCTGAGATAAGGTGTATGTGTGTGGTGATAGCAGACATGCAGGTGGTTGGTGTGACAGAACAAGATGCAGAGGACTGGAAGACATGGTGACAGATGATCTGCTGTGGTGTCCACTAATGGTTATAGCCAAAAGAAAGAGAAGGTGATGTTGTAATGTCAGTGTTCACAGATTTACAATTATTTGCCAGACATAACAGAACTCTTGATGACATAACTACAAATATGAGGCACGCATATTGTCAGTGTCCATAACACTGGACAGTTGAATGGTATGAGCTTAGTATATCACATGCAGTTCAACACATACAGCTGCAACAGTATTTCAGTATGGAAATACCCTGTATAGGTACATCAGATGTCTGAGACAAACATGTATATCATATTTGTATTGACAATTAACATATGGGTATCTGCAACATCCCAGTAGCTGGCCTAGCAGTGTCACAGTCAGTGTTGTGCAATGCACACTCCAGTAGTGGTCATATATGACCCATCCTTTCCTGGGGAGACTCAGGGCCATGGGTTGTATTCTATGTCACTGCAGACACATATGCTATGGCCATAGGTTCTGCTCAGCAATATATCAGTACAGCATGTGTTGCTGAGACATTATATTGTTTGAACTTCCTATTTTCCACATTTACATGCCCCCTACTGCATTCCATTACATGCTTAATTGTTTGACATAGCTGTGTTCTTTTTTTCTGTCCAGTTTGTATAATCCATCAATTTCAGTGTGTGTGTTGGCCTGATTGTTTGTTTGTGTGTGTATGCCTCTCTCTCTGAGACAGATGCAGGCTATACATCTGTTTTGTATAGGCAGCAGCTTACCTTTAGTAGGTAATGCTCATGAGCAGCTGATGGCCTGTGCACCAACTGGAGTCCCTCACTTGCTAATTGCATGTAGAACAGCTGTGGTATCATTCCCGTACCCAATAGCATGGGAACACACTTCTATAACTGAGTACTTCATGTGGGCATTGCCCCTTTTCCTTGTCTGTGAGGAGTACTTTATGGAGGTGTGTGACAAACAGCATAACAGAGGGTAGTTGGAAATACCTCTTACAAACAAACACTGTGGAGACAGCCCAACAAACTAGGGGAAAATGTTCCAGACAAGGGGACAGAATGTAAGTATTACTGTTATACAGTTGAAGTAATGCTAGTTTGGCAGGGTTTGTGTGGATATGGCTGCTCTGCATGAATTAAGTCTGATACTGTTATGTGGTTGACATAACTCTCATCTGTAGGGCTATCTACAGACTGGCCAGAGTCTGGACTCTTGTATTTGGTGTGTTACTCACATATTTTTTGGCCTTGGAAATTCAGTAGCATACTCTGAGGATTGCAGCCAGTAAATGGTAACATCCATGTGTGTTTCTGACTTCATATCCCTCAGAACAGATATGTTACAACAACCCTGTTACACCAACTTTCACAGTTTATGACAGCAATATGTCAATAATGCCCCTGCATTTGGGCCTCTGTCCCCATGTATATCAAGCTTTGTCCAGATGTCATGCTGTAAGAGGTGGATAGGTATAGAATATCATTATATAGTGACTTCATTCCAGATATCATCCCAGTGATGTATCAGACTGCCAGACACGTTATGTGTAGAAGGCCTTATATATGAGGGCAAAGCCTGGAAGTTCTGTGGGACTCTATACAATTGGGAGGACTGAGTATTTCTGGCAATTATTGACAGACTATCAGGATTGTGTAGTAGTGCATTGTGAATGTGTTATTTGCCTGTGTAAGGAGGGGGGTAGATGTAAGTATTGAGGGTCTTTTTCTAGCTGACTTTCCATGCTGCTCCAGTTTCTGGCGCTCTGTCAGGTGTACATGTTTGTAGGGGCAGACTGACACATGTCCCATACCACGGTCAGGTGTCAGAATACACTGTGAATTGGGCCAGTATATATAGGGGTAGTGTGTGAGTGGCAAACATCCTGATGATTTTATTCATACATTCTATATACTCTACTGTTCCTGTGGCTTACCAGTATGTCACTTTGAATGTGGTGAGATTGGTTCCGAGTATGCATTTTCATGCTAGTGTCTGTTGGTCAGTTCTGTTACATCCCTGTAGTGTCTGATATATTTGCAATTACATGTGTATTCCCCCATAGCAAAATTGGGTTAGTGTTGTGTCAGTCTGCCTGTAGTTTAGACAGTATTTGGCGACATGCCTAGCAGCTCTGTAGTTTCACTACTGTGATGTTATGTCCCAATATTTATCAGATATAGTGTTGCCTGGCTCCCATATGTGTTGTGTATGCCTGACACATCAGTCGGATGATGTGTAGATTTATGTCAGTAACTACTGAGGAATAATTTGGTTTTGGACTTGGGCTATTCTAGTCAATATATGTTACAACAGACAGGAGGGTGTCACTGCATCAACTGTGTCACCTTATCTACTCCAGTATTTGGGATATGTTCCCAGTTTCATGGCTTTACACCCCCCTTTGCCAGGCTTGGTCCAAATTTGTTGCATTAAGGGGTTCTGAGCATACTGAGCATACCCCTCGACTGGCGAGATTGTTTCAGACTGTCCAGGGTTATTGCTCATATGTATGTTCTGCTCCACAGAATCATTATTTTCATTTCTGTGGTAAATCCCTCTGATGTTGTCAGGATTACTGTCTGTAAATGATGACATATATTTCAGTTTCAGAACTCACATCCTTCTGAACATGTATGCTGACACAAATGCTGTTACTGTAGCAACATTCTACATTTATAACTGAAGTACGTACATTATGTCCCTGTTCTTGGACCATTGCCCCCCCACCCCTCCATTTTCACAGCCTTTGTCCAGAATTCTTGCACTAAGAGGTGTAGAGATATGATGCTGAGTATGACTCCACTATATGTTATGAGCATATATATATATATATATATATATATATATATATATATATATATATATATATATATAGATATATATATATATATATATATATATATATATATATATATATATATATATGTGGGTTCACTTCAAAATCCAGAAAGCTCAAAATCCTGAATCTCAAAATCCCGAACTCAAAATCCTGAAAGTTCAAAATACTGAAAACTCATAATACCGAAAAACATACAGGACACCAACACTGACTGTATTGCAGTTACACTACACTGCACATACACTACTATCTATCCACTTACCTTAACCCAGATGCTAACCCTAATGTCCGACACTATCGCACACTCACTTCACCAGCGCCCTAACCCTAACTCACTTAACCCACCTTTAACCCGAAATTCTATCACTATTGCACACTCACCTCACCCGCGCCCTAACCCTAACTCAATTAACCCGTCCCTAACCCTAACGACCATCACAATTGCACACTTACCTGACCCGCGCCCTAACCCAAATGTCCGCACAATCACACATCAGTTTTGGTGTCCTGTATGTTTTTCGGTATTATGAGATTCAGTATTAAGAGTTTTTGGTATTTTGAGCTTTCAGGATTTTGAGTTCAGGATTCTGAGATGCAGGATTTTGAGCTTTCAGGATTTTGAAGTGATTTTGAAATGAACCCCTTTGAACGGACGACATTTCACAATGTCGATATTCATATAGCCGAGACCATATGATCAACATTTGAAATGTTGACCATGGGGAACCGGCATCTCCCTTCAGTGCGGAATGGAAAGATTTCCACTTCCTCACTGTAATGCGATCTCGGAGTTGGTATATTTAAGTTCCGGGGGGTGTGGGGGTGGAGCCCCCATAGGGGATGCAGGGGGGCATAGCCCCTCTGCTAGCAGCTTTAAGGTAATTTTTTTTTGTTTTTGTTTTTTATGCTCTACTTGTATGGTCAACATTTCAAATGTCGATCATATGGTCTCGGCGATATGAATTTCGACATTGTGAAATGTCAACCATATCAAGTAGATCCAAGTAGACCCATATATAATATATATATATATATATATATATATATATATATATATATATATATATATATATATATATATATATATATATATATATATATATATATATATCTAGGACTTATGCATGAATGTGCAAAGTCCTGAATCCATAATCACCGCACATATATTAACAAAAGCGATTTCACTGAAAAAGCACTTTCTTTATATGTTAAAAAAAAAAAAGAAAGAAATCTATGTTTATGCAGGGGGGCTTTGCTCCCCTGCACCCCCTAATGTTGGGGACTGTGCCCCCCACACACCCCCTACTTTAATATTCTCACTCTGAGACTGTACTACAGTGAGGAAAAGGGAATGTTCCCTTATCCACACCATAGTGCTGTCTTGCAAACAGGCATACTTACGCGAAAGTACTTCTTCGGCGAAAAGCACTTTTGCGCAAGTATGTCAAACCAAAATTATTTTTGATGATTTTCTCTTCGGGGATCTGTACGGATCCTACATATATATATATATATATATATATATATATATATATATATATATATATATTCCTTTTTTGATACCTATACATATATTTATATAACAATATATATGTATATATTCTATACATATTTGTTTTACATGTATAGCTCCATATATCTGATGTATATACTTTTTAATATTCATCTGTCACCATACACTATATGTGTATAGTTATATTTACTAAACATGACTGATTCCACAGTGTTTATTCCCTACTATTCTATACCTTTACTGAATGATATATTCGAAAAAGCAGCATTTATTACTGCAGTTCAGATGGTGTAGTGGCTCATTGCTCTGACTATGGTGTACAGGGTCCTGGGTTCAAGACTTAGCAGGGCTGTTTATTTTGTTGCTGGACAGAACAGTGACTGATGGAAACAGGGTGATTAAGGCAATTTTAAGCAGTTGTAAGTGGGTTTGCACAGGATAATGTGATGGTAAGGGATGCCAACACACAGTTAAACAGGAAACTGCTTAATCTGTGTAGGCCTCACTTAGCATCGCACAAACTCGCTTACTGCCACTTACTGCTGCTTACTGCCGCTTACTCTCTTTTACTCCTGTGCTAATTTCTTTTAAAAGAAAAGAAAAAGGTGTGATAAGAAAGTGGTGAAAAAGGGGGCATGCAGAGGGGAAAACAATATGAAAGATAGCTAGGGATGTACAGGATGGGTGTAGGAAAGGTCCACAGCTGTCCATTTCTGAAACAGCAACAGCTGTGCATTTTGGAGGTGTATTTGGACACTCAAACTCCTGAGAGACAGGTGAGGACAACAAAAATTTGTTGTTAAGCCAATTAGACCAGTTTACATGTGTCCAGTGGACACGTGTGTGAAATGGACAACTATGTATGGGGCAACATTTTTTGTGGGAACAGATTGCTCTTTTCTTTCTTTTTGTTTTATAAGGTGAGAATGGGATGTTGGGGAAGCATAGTAGGTATATTTGGGGAGGTAAGTTGTGTAGGTAAATAGAAAAGACAGACAAGATAGCAGACAGGGGTGGTACATGACATGTGGGGGGGTAAACACCTTGGACAGGGAGAGTGGCTAGTAATCAGATGCCCATGAGCCCCCAATGGATACAGTGGGAATGAGGTCCCCACCCATGGACAGTCACCACTGCACCTTCACGGCCCCAAAGGTGGCTGTGCTGGGGGCTTAGCAGGAGAGGCAGGCTGACCCTCAATATGTGCCACACAGCCCTCAAGCCAGCATAGCTGATCTCTGAACTCCTTTCAAAACTCACTATGCACCAATCCCCGGACCTGAATATGGGTGACGGTATCCTGTCCGCACTCGCTCCTAGGATGGGCCCCATGCCCTGAGGTAGGTCCAACCAAAGGTGTTGTAGGACTAGCAGATGAGGAGGTCCCAGGTTGGTTCTCAGACGTGCTATGGCTCAGCACCACACCCAGTTGAGGCGGGATAGGTGGATCCGCTTGGATCGGCATTTCCAGACATGCTATGGTGTTGAGGTTTTACAACACATGTTGGTTAGTCATGAGCAACACATTCCAGGATTAGATATAACAGCATGCATGGGTGTTCCCATTAACCAAAAACAACAGATTTTAAACAGTTGCATAGCAAACAGAATACATGCATATATGGCATCACATTGGGCATTATAACGGTGTGCAGATTACATTGATAGCAACAGACAACCAATGATAGTATTTGAACAGGGAACAGTAATACTCTAATGTTTAAATATTTGTAGAACAATAGGACACATCTCCCAACAGTAGGTTTGGTGAAAAACATACCCATTGATTTATGTGTTTAGATTATTGGTGCAGATAGTGTGGGGGGGAGTGAAATGTCAATTAACAACTGTATAGGCTTCAATTGCTCACAACTTTAATGATCATTACTCTTATCATTACTCTCCGGGTATTACCTCACATTACATCAACCTATGGCCTTGAGTTGGGCAGTGGTATGTTTTTACACAGTGTATAATTACAGCATTCTTGCAGCTCATTTATACCTTTTCTTACCTGGCAGACCTGTGGAAGAAATTACTGTTAATACTACCTGACTGTATCTCCCCATAGGTTCATAGATTAGTACTAGGTTAAGTGCCATTGTGGGCCATTTTAAGCATAGCCAATTGCACCATGTGAGAATCATACCCTGCACTTTGTGTCTGTAAGGTAAACACCTTAACCATTGTGCCAACCTCCCACCCATATTCACATAGTCAAGGTTGCATATGTGCACTCATACTGTGTGTGTGTGTGTGTGTGTGTGTGTGTGTGTGTGTGTGTGTGTGTGTGTGTGTGTGTGTGTGTGTGTGTGTGTGTTACTGCCATACTCCACCTTGATTTCTATTGGTCACCCTGTGTGTTGGTGGCAGTGACCACTAGCTGTAACAGCATGACACCTGAGGGGCATTTCTTGGTGGAGACTTCTTGGTGTAAGTACTTATCTTGCTGTCATTTGCAGCCTTGGTTTGGACAGTGGGTGTTGTACAGTGTATAATAATAGCCTTCCTACAGCTCATTTATACCTTTTCTTACCTTGAGGACCTGTTGAGGAAATTTCTGTTTACAATACCTGACTTTTTCTGCACATATTCACATATTCTTGAGTGAGATTATGCATACAGCTTAATACAGTCCCAGGATTCAAACTGTGCCTGTTAGTGCAAAAAGGTACAACAAGGTTGTGCTTCATCACAATAAGATATTGGGGAACTGCTGTTTCTTTCTTGACTGTTTTCTGCATAATACTCTTTTGTTTGGACAATCTGCTTTATAATTCTGGCATTCATGCATGGCAGATAGTTCTTATACTGTGTATACATACCTTCACATATTACAGTATGGAAAACAATGGTTAACCCAACATTACTATTCAGGAATCAGATCTTGGTGCATGGAACATTTCTTATAGTTAATCTGTTTTACAACTCCACAATCTTTGTCAGATGAGCCTCAATTAATACAGTCAGAGCCATAGTTTTTGTGTGGAACCTGTACACATTTAGATTCATACTACCACATAGCAAAGTAAACACACCAGTCTGGGGTTTTGAGTTTTATTGACAGGTACTCAGTTTTATTGATATATATCCTGTATGTCAGTATTACTCTGCTAATGTCTCATTTATTCAGTACAAGCAATACACATTTCCAGCTACTGGCATCCTTTCTATTTATTTGTCCTGACTACTACAAGCTAGATTTGTACTCACCAGCCTTGCAACACAGTCTTAGCAGCCTGCTGGTGTGGGCATCCACATTCACAGCCGTCTCATCTGCAGCTGTACAGGAGATAGAGAAACATTTACGCATATCTATCCATTTCATACTTAAGCTGGACTTTGTTACACAATAATTGATACTGATACTTTCGCACTGCTGCGACATTCTGTGCCCGAGCGTCTTGGATCCACTGGTCCAAGAGGTCCCTCTTCCTACACTTCAGGTCAGCATAATGGTGCCAGACCTGCTCACCAGTCCAGGGGATACCAGTAGCACTGGTGAGGTCTCTTGTGAGATGGTCCCAGGCTTCCACTTTGTATTGGGAGCCCTGGTACTAATCCTGCAAAAGTCCCCCTTCATGGTGTTTCACAAGGAGTCCAACCATGACCCTGGACTCCTGAATGCCCTGATGCTGTGCCCAAAAGTGCTCACCCTCACCAACACCAGCCATAGTGCCTGCAGTTATCAGCTACAACTGGTTATGGTTGTATTCCCACCTGCAAGGTTTAAATAGGGCTGGATTCCCACCCTTAGCTGTGACTGGCTGATTTTGAATATGCTGACCTAAGCTAAGTGATGGGCAAATCTGCTTAGCACATATAAGCATTGCTTAAAGGGGTAGCTGCTAAGCACTGCTTACCAGTGTACAAATCCACTTAGCTACATTGATTATTGCTAAGCATTCAAATTTTAACAATGCTTACACTGGCTAAGCATAGCTGAGCACAAGTTAGTGTTGTTCAGCTTTCATTTTATGGACTATTAGGATTGTGGGATTGATTCCTTATGAATGACATCGTATGATATGTATGTTTCCCTTCCATAACATCCCCCTATGTGCTTTACATTATATTCTTTTGTGGCTATACTGTATGGACATGTGTGTTTATATGGGGGTTTCAAATCTGTACTACATTGACACCTCACATTTGGACCTGCTACACTACCCTGATTAACAATTATATATTATTCACCTATTTATAAAACCTATTTATAAAAACAGATACTTTTAGTGCTGTTTTCACATATAAAAATGAAGAGACTGCATTGGAGGTCGAACCGTGAATGATTGCATGCTAAGTGAAAAGTCTAACCATGACCCTTTTTCACTTTCACTACTTCAGCTCTGTATTTCTATTTAGCTCCTTCAGATGTTTAAGCTATGCTCTACACAGCTGTGTGGCACTCACACCCACTCAGCTATGCTTAAACTTTTGTGGGGGTGGGAAAATATTTGTTTCATTTTTCTTAGTTTAGGGATGCCCACATAGCTAACAGTCATACCTCTCCACCTCTTACAGCATACAGTCTGGACAAAGCCTAACATGATGGGAGGGCAGAGAGGACAGATTTTAAATATTGCTCTTACAAACTTAGGAAGTTAATGAATAATAGGTTTTGCATTAGCATGACTTACTTGAAGGATGTGGACTCATACACTCAATTGTTTGTCATTATTTAATGACTTCAAGCCTCAGCTCTTGGCCAGGACAGTAGGAGGAACACACCTGATATATGAGGCACAAATCTGGACATTCAGCAGATATCTGTTCAGTTGGGGGTATCCTAACAGTGTCTGCGGACACTGTAGTGCCGTACAGGACTTCCTGAGTTTAGGGGGCTTGTTCACTGTGCGAGCAATGCTTAGACACGCCCCCTGCACTTGTTATACAGCAGCGTGCCTTCATGAATACGCAAGGCACGCTGCTGTGCTGAATGGGCATGATCCGCTCCGTGTATGAATAGCACTATTCCTGCATGGAGTTTAATGAATCTCAGGGACATTATTTTCTCTACTGAGTAATGTGTGCTTGTCTTTATAACAGACATTTATTTCTATTGGTTTACCTTTAAATAGGCAAATTGCACATGTGCGTGTATGCAAAACGGCAACCTGAAAAAGCGAATGTTAAAACGGACAAAACAAAAAATATCGAAAAACATATAGTGGATTTTTTTTTTCACTTTTTTTCGACATATCACCACTGCAAGCATCTCCGTGTGTTCACCATCATGCCATGAACATAAAATCAAACAAAACAGTGATTCTTTCCATGAATGTACCACATTAAAGTCCCATGTTTACAGTAAACAAGATATAACTTCCAGAATTGCCTTATTTCTCAATGTTCGCCTATAAAGTGAAGTAATCCAGACAATTTAGTGCAAGGAAGAATACAATTAGGAGAAGGAGCAGTATTTTGCAACCAATTTAACAAATCCCCTAGGAGTGAACTCAGTACGTTTTGCTAGGAGATTTGTAAAAGATGCTTCTTTATCCAATAATCCCCTATGCTTTGGTGAGGAAGGCAGACATAACATAATTCTACGTCTCAAATCATCAACATGATTTTGTTCGAGTTGTACAGCTTGCAGAATGTCCAGCATATAGAGTGTTTTCTTACCCAACAAACTACGTAGCCACCTGTGCCAACCTTCAACTGCATTCTGGCTACGAGGGTAGCCCATATCACAGCTGTCATATTGATTCCAAAAGGTGCAATCAAACAAAGGAGGCACTCGTTCACTTGTGTTTGCCCTCATACCATAGCGCCGTGGCCTGCCATATATATAGGTTTCCTTAAAAAAATTACACAATGGCCTACCCTCCTCTGGCTTATCAGCTTCAATTTCATGAAAAGTGTTACATATGTCCCCAGGGTCAATGAACGCTAATGTAGGTATCTCCTTGCACAGCATTGCAAAGGAGATACAGCTACCAAAGTGTCCTGCCAAATGTAAACGTTGAATATTTCTCCACACAATTTGGCACAAATTAAACCAACAGCCCTTGGTTAATGTGTTAGGCAAATGTTTCTGAATGGAATTCACTGCAGCCCTTTCAAAATCAGTTAACACCATATTGGGAATCATTATAAATTCATGTTCACAGCACACTTGCAACACAATTCTCCAAAACATATCATAATATATTTCACTTTTGCTGGGCAATATCCCATACACTACAGGTACCACCTTTTTGTTGACTGCACCTGTCAGTGCGCAGTGTAATGTATACACTTGTTTACATTCAGTAGTGCTAATAGGGAAGGTCCCATCTGCCATGAGGTATTCTGACTCACAAAGCATATTCAGATTATCCCTGGTGGTTATGACAACAACATTGGTATCGGTGTCGTTATCTGCACTATGTTTTATAATGAAGGAACCAGTCTTCAAAGGTAACATGTCAGCACTCAGTCCCCTAAGATACTGGAAGCCATTACACATTTCCAATTTCTTCCTATACCTCTGTCTCCCAATGGTTTGTTTAAGGGCACTTGCATTTGGTAACTCATTGACAACATCACTTGATGTAGAAGCTAGGACTTCAGCAACTATTTTACAGGGATCCTCCACAGATTGCTCAGCACGACGTTTCAACTGTTCTTTTACTCTCAGCACCTCCTCTTGCACTACATTGGGGGCATGGTAATGTGGGGTGTTTTTCATCAGCCTATAGCCATTTACATCTCTTTCAGTTATGCATCTACCCTTACACCTTTTTTTATTTTTTCTTGTACAACACCAATATTGCTTGACCTCAACAGCCTTCTCCTGGTAGTACTGATACCCGTCAACTAGCAACATTTCCTGACCCTTCTGAGTCCTACTTGTGCTGTATACTGCATTAACTGTGCCTGGTGCATATTCCTGCAAGGTTCCTTCCCCAGCCTGTAATACATGTTATAAACAGTCACAACTGTAAATGTCTCCGCTGTACAAACACAAACTTTTAAACACTGTCTACAACTTAATATGCGATAGTAACATCACAAGATTATAAAATCCCTTAGTTTGACATGGTATGGCTACATAGAATTACATATAAATACAAGTACATTTAGTGCGAACATATATTGATCATGATACTGAACACAGCTTGCAGACATTTGAAACTGTATTGATGATATATGCCACATTATTTTACTTGCTTTCTCTAATACATTGTATACATTATTGTCTCCATAGTCCCTTCAGCATCCAATTCTGATGTTTTCCAACACTAGTGAACGCCACTAACAACATACACATGAAACCTTGCCAGGAAAATGTTTTACAGAATGCAGGACATACGTTATTACGTATGCGACATTATTTAAGGTCATACTGCATCTATGCGAATGTATAATCATCGAATAGCATTCAACAGTCGACCTTTACATATTCACAGTTTCAGTTTGCATTCAGGCTATCTTGAAAATGGTAGTTCGACCATAAATCACTCGCCCATTTGTGATTCACTGTATTAAAGGTAAACCATTTCTATC